>NC_056619.1:11837021-11837118 GCF_018340385.1 Cyprinus carpio | reverse complement strand
CATCATAAAATTATAAACTTGTCCTGACGCTTGATAACATATTGTTTAAGTTGATAGTAGGCCTAAATAGAATTAGAATATAGGATCTATATAAGAA
>NC_056619.1:11836754-11836908 GCF_018340385.1 Cyprinus carpio | reverse complement strand
ATTTCAATATATTTAACAGTGCTTCACATATTTGTGGTTGTTTTACTTTTGTTTATAAGAATAGCTACAATGACGAACATGACAAGTATAAAAGTATTGGTAGATTGACTGTTGTTTCAAAGAATAGCTGGACATCTGAATGTGAGAACTTGTC
>NC_056619.1:11836384-11836449 GCF_018340385.1 Cyprinus carpio | reverse complement strand
TCTATATGCAGATGTGAGAGCGCAGAGCCAGGGGCGGGGCTTTGGTGCGAATGAAGACATTTTAT
>NC_056619.1:11740503-11834046 GCF_018340385.1 Cyprinus carpio | reverse complement strand
CGTTTGGCAGGGTGCGCTCGCAGTCAGCAGAGCCAGGCAAACTGCGCAAATCCCCCTGCTTAACTTTGTCGGTTATCATCTACTTTGTGAGTGATAGTACAAGGACGTTGGTCGCGTTCTGAAAAGGGACCTGATGCAGCCCTGAAGTCGAGATTTGAGCGATAATAACACGAACATCAGAAACCAAAAACGAGATTTAAATAACGCTATGTCACATCTTTGTTCCGCCCTTGTTTCTTGCCAACAAAAAATGTGAAGAGGAGCATTTTAGGGTATAGCTTTGACAGCGTAAAACTACATTGAATTTTATCTTTATCTAATAACAATATTGCATTATACATTTAATTATAGCTCATACCGCACATGACCAGCATTTACGTTGCTCAGGTCTCTGGTCTCGTTTTTCGTTGGCACATCGTCTCGTTTTCGTCACGTGATAAAGGTTCGTTGACGATGATATTTAGTCATAATTTTCATTAACGAAAGCAACACAACCTTCAAGACAGAACTGCTTGTGGTTCCATCAAACCCTTTTTGTTTCATCACAATTTCATTTTTGTATTCTATTTTATTTATCATATAATAATAATAATAATAATAATAATAATAATAATAATTAATAATTTTCTATGTGTTTGTTTTTTTTGCTGTGTTTGGCTTGTTGTGGATTTTTTTTATTTTTTTGTCTTTTGTTGATTCTGATTGCTTCCATTGTCCTCATTTGTAAGTCGCTTTGGATAAAAGTGTCTGCTAAACGACTAAATGTAATGTAAATGTATTAAAACATTTCATATAGTGCAGTGTTTTGTAAAGTAGTACATTAATATTACATATATTACTCTAAACATAAAGTTATGGTGAACAAAGGATAAGGAGGGACTTCTATACTTGATTTAATATTTTCGATAAAGCACGTCAGCGCATTAAAAATAGATGAATATGAACATTTATAATGTGCATATGAGGTGTTTATAATGAGCACGTTACAGTTAGTGTTGGGTTAAAAGATCTGTACCTTAATGCTATTTCTTAAAAAGTCAAGACCACATTTAGAAGTCTGACAGTGCATACTGTATGTAAAGATGCCATCAGTAGCAGTTCACTTTTGCAATTAAAACCAGATTGCTTTCAAACCAATTCACTGTTGCACTCAGAAAACAAATATTAAACCAACCACACTCTTTCAAACCAAATTATAACAGGCTTTAGTCTCTAGGATTACCTAATAAGTGTTTTCTTTTTGTTTTTGTTTTTTTAATTTACCCTGTGACACCTCAGTTATATGTTTTGTCTGATATTATCTGACATTCTGTGGTAAATGTATTTATTTTTTACATTGTTTACATGTTTAATAATTTTCTTTTTGTTTTTTCAGTTTTTGTATGTAAGATTTGTCTTAGGTTTTGAATAAGTATGGAATAGATTTGATATTAAAAGGGATAGTTCACCCAAAAATTAAAATGTTGTCACTACCCTCATGTTGCTCCAGACGCAAAACGTTGCTGTCAATGAAGGGTCAGAAATCTCTTGGATTTCATCAAAAATATCCTAATTTGTGTTCTGAAGATGAACGAAGGACTTATGAGTTTGGAACTACATGAGAGTAAGTAATTAATGACTAAATTTGAATAACTATCCCTTAAATTTGTTTATAATATGTGACAAACATTAACAGAGGCTATGTACAGTATTAAAAGGGACATTTTCAAGGCTGCAGTTCAAAGAGGATTTTTAAGGGATAAAATTAGTGGCTGCAGAGGGACTTTAAAATGTGTATACGAGCAAAATAAAATAAATGAGCAGAATGAGAGTCTTACATAAAAACGCAATGATTTAAAGTTGGGTTCAATTAGAGGTATGAGTGACTCAGAAGAACCAGTATTGGCGATTGTGCTCCAGGGGAAGTGTTGTTAAATTAGTGACGCGCAAGTCACTTTGGATCAAACGTAACTTCTAAATGGCAAGCAGCTAACATACACACCATGGGGTTGGTTTGATTACTTTAACAGCATTACCTGTGAGACGCTGACCTTTTCTCAGGTCCCCCTGCAGACACTGATGCCCTGTAAGTAAAACAGGCACATATTAGGGTTTTCATTTGTCCATACTCTCTCTCTCTCTCTCTCTCTCTCTCTCTCTTCTCTCTCTCTCTCTCTCTCTATATATATATATATATATAGATAGATAGATAGATAGATAGATAGATAGATATAGATATAGATATAGATAAGAAAATTACTTTAGAGAAATGGCAGCACCATTATTTTTTAACAAAGATGTCTGTTAGTAAATTCTGTTAATTTTAGCAATCCAAAATATTTGCCAGTGGTGAACTTTTAAATATGGTAAAAAGTAGTTTTTACCCCCAAAGGTCTGCATGCATGTAGCTCAAGAAATATTAAATATATATCTCAGTATCTTTTTAGATACTTTTCCTTAAAGTTTTCTTTTGGTATATCTTTATTGACAATGCCCTTTATTTTTATTTTTTCCAGAGACATGGGAATCTTAATATGATTTCACGAGTACATTGCAAAATTGTACACATTTTCAGGGGTCAAAAACCAAATGCATACACTCTGCATACAGCTGAAACTCATATTAAATATTAAAAACTTATATTAAATAACGTTGAAACTATAAATGTATCTTTTTTTTCTGTCAGAGCAATTGAATAAACATACCTGCCTGAATGCCATAGACATTTTCCAAAGTTTGTGAGCATGTAATATAAGTGGTATAAAGATTCTAAAAATTATGTTTCTTAAACTTTTGGTATCTTCATTTCATTAAGGCCCTATATGGTTTAGTCCCAGAGATATGGGGATCTTAATGCAACTCCATGAACACGTTGAATTTTACAAAGTGAAACAATTTCCACCAGAAAAAAAAGGCTGTAAAAAAGGCAATTTAATTTTTACTGTAAAGGATATGTAAATATGCCATTCTCTCTGCATAGAAAATTCAAGCATAAGGAATCTCTGACAAACACTCCTTTGCGTGTGTGGAAATTTATTGTACATTCATTCATCCACAAAACTACTCAGGCTTACAAATATTTAGCCATTAGTTACTTGCCAGGTTTTGAATATAAAACCTGATTCTAAAGTCTTTATCTGTCAAACTTGCCTGAAGGTGAACACAAACATGTCTTTGAAATGAAAACACTATGGAATAGATTTGATATTTAATTTTTGTTTTTTTTTTGTATGTTATAAATATGAGGATATGTTATGTGATGCGTAATTAGTTGGGAAAATTTCAAAGCTAACTGCCCAGGAAAGGCTACAGTTTTTCCTGCTAATTAAAAGAATGCTCCAAGGAACCTCGCACACGGCTTGACAAGCGTTTGACAGTATAGTGTGCTAAAAGGCAGTGGTAATGGATGTGACATAATCTGCGCTTCTGGCTTTCCTGCACTTGATACGTACAGCATTAAAGCCGGAACAGCAGAAATAACCTGAGGATGCACACGTCGTACATGGGGTACAGTGATAGGCTTCTTCGCAGGAGTTAGGCATTAGCTATGGTGCCTTTTAATTATTTTTGGAGAGTCAGAGCCTTCAAAAGAGTGCTAGAAGAGTAACTTGTTATGTCTTTTTCTTACTGCCTGTGTCAGTGGGATGCTTGAAAACATACTGAAGTGAAGCAGCATGTGGTTTATGTATTATTCAGACAGTGTATGCTTTTCATTGGGGTGAAAGAGTTTGATTTCACACTATGTCATGCTTACCGACACACTGCACACAGTCCGCTCTGGTCCAGAGACACGACAGCACAGAGCGGATCATATACGCGAGGGAGCGCAGACCACAAAATGTATTGGACCCATTTGAATTCTACACAGAATGCTATATTTTATAGCAATATGGATGAGATTGTGGCTGTCATACCAGAAATTGTCTTACTATAGGGAGATAAGAGGGTCTGTATTACTTACTATTGGAGAAAGCATAACGGCTAACTTGGATCAGGTGTGCCATAATAACCAATCACATTACAGCCTTATTACTTACTATTGGAGAAAGCATAACGGCTAACTTGGATCAGGTGTGCCATAATAACCAATCACATTAGTAAGCTAAATCCCAGCTGTCGCAAAAGTCAGAAACTTCTTCTCGTCGTAAAAATGGGCTTTTTAATAACCAATCACATTACAGCCTTTTTTTTTTGTGGTAAACTCTAAAAAATGGTTCAATCCAAAAGTATTATTTAGTATAAAACAAACAAGATAAGCAGATATGCTGTCAATTCATAAAGATAAGCAGTTTCCTCTAAAAATCTGTTTATTCTACGTAGTGAAGCTACTCCTCCATTGACATCCATAAAAAAAAAAATCATAAAGATAAGAAGTTAAGTGTTAGTTTTAGCTGTTACATTTTTTCGGCTAATGGTTGCAGGCTTGCCTTCTAGTGGCTTTGGTCATACCCTGTCAAATGTGGCTTTACCGACCTCAGTGACTCTAGCCCTAGCTGTGATATAAACAAATGCAATTGGCTATTTAAAAACGGGATGGGGCTGCTTGATATGTACCGCCTTGTCTTCTTGTTTCAGTTAAACTGACGTCAACACATAGAATAATAGTGCGTGTTTCAAGGCACTTCAGTGGACCTTTAAGTAGTTTTAGAGTGCACAGAAACTGTCTCTATGTAATTCGCAATGCTTCATGGGAGTGGGCTGGCGCTAAAGAGTTCTTTTGATCAATTCCTCTATTGAGAATAAGAGTGGGATTTTTACTTCTGGAACCCCACTGTTGTACTCAATATCAATGCTTTTGGAACGCCGCTCTGCCAATCACATTCAAAGACAGGAACTAACTGGTTTATAATATGTTTTATATAATTGTCACTAGCTTTGCATTATGTAATATGACAGAGATGAGCTGAGCCCTGGATGTCATTTATGTCTAGCAGTGCCCTATCCAGCTACGTACAAAAAAGGGTGACAAGATGAAAGATTGCCTTGTAAGTCAATTTTTGATGCTCTACAGAAATAATGCCATACTGGTTTATTTTGCTTCCTGCTGACAATAAAGTCCATCCCTTCAAAGAATCCTTTGAAGGAATTGGACGTGTATGTGCATCTTTTCAGCATGAAGGCTTTTGAAACAAAATTCTGTTTTGAAGTATGTAAAATCTAGTATGCAACTGATGTCCAACAAAAGTTTTCATGGCAGAAACTTCTCTGAAATTCTCTACCTTAGAAGTTCTTGGTAGTTTTACTTCAGCAATCATGTTTACATACATTATGTTTCACTGGCACAACATTCAGCTCTCATTAAAGCATACATCGCTCCCTTAGGCAAGATAGGCTAATAAAAGATTAATAACAATTTAATAATAATAACAGTTTAATATTAACATTTAAACTCTATACTGATACAAACTGGAACATTCTTTCTTTCATTGAAAATGTCTTTCACATTAATTTTAAAACACAAGGCATTTTGAATACGGAAATTTTATCTCTTTTTTTTTAAGAAGTTGAGAATTGTTTATTTTGTTTTAGATGAACAAAGTTTTAAATAGAAGATAATTTACATTTTTACATCCTAAAATGAAATCGCTAATCTTCCTTGTAAACATATTTTTTATTTTTAAGATTTTTTGCTTAATTTTATTTTTATATCGTATTACTTTTTGTGTATGATTTTTTGTTTTGTAATTGTGTTTGTTTAGAGACTGGTTGAAAGCATAAGGATGTGCTCCCTCATTGTTAGAGAGAATTGTAGCTTTTGAACAGGAGAGTTTTATGAGAGATACAGGAAGGAGGGTAAGAGGAATCAGAGTGACAATGTAATTTCATTTGAATCAGATTAAGGGGCCAGAGAACATAATAAATAAAGCATGGTTATAGTTCATCAGTTGTGTGAATGGCAATTGTACTTTATTTCAACAACCAGCTGACATTTAGAGAGACGGTTCACAGTGTCGGACGGCATGGTGTGCTCAGTTGGAGTCTACAGTACACTCGCTCTCTTTCCTCCACTGTTTCTCTCCTGCATCTTTTTTCTTCACATATTCATATCCATTATACTTGCATATTTTATCAGCACGGAGACTGATCTTGCTGAGATTTTATCAGGAACACTCTGCAGTAAGGCTCAAATTGTTGACATTAGTTCATGCATTAGGTAACAAGAACTAACAAAGAACAACATTAGAGAAATGATTAATCTAGGTTAATGTTAATTTGTTAATGTTCCTTGATAAAAATTGAATTGTAAAAAAAAAAAATGTATTAATATGTATGAATTAACACTAAGGTTAATAAATTTGTTAAAACTTTACAATAAGGTTGTATTAGTTAACATAGTTAATGCGTCAGTTAACATGAACTAACAATGAACAACGCATCTGTTCAGCATTACGTAATCTGTGTTCATATTAATTTATTTATATTCTAATGTGTTAGCTAATTCATTAGTTAACATGAAACAACAATGAACTAACAATGAACAACTCCACTGTTCAGGATTGCTTAATGTTTTGTTAGCTTACACATTTACTAATGTATCTCTTTACACTAACAGAAACTAGTTAACATTGTGGTTAAAAAAAAAAAAGTAAACCCAACCCCTAAACCCTAACGATGCTGGCTCAACATTGTGTTGTCTATCAGCTATCGGCGATGGCATCATCTATCAGCCCAACCCTAGCTGCTACATAAACTTGTAAATAAATGTGTAAATATGTAGTATAATTCAATAAATAAAGCTATTTACAGGCAGAGTTCATTGTTAGCTCATGTTAACTAATGCATTAGTTTATGAATAAGTTAGCATGAGCAAAGATTAAGTAATTCTGGACATAGATGCATTGTTCATTTTTAGTTCATGTTAACTAATGCATTAACCAACGTTAACTAATTAAGTTGTTAATGTGAACAGAAGCATTAGTATATGAATAAGTTATCATGAACAAAGATTAAGTAATGCTGGTTACTAATGCAGCAACCACAACGTTAACTAATTAATCTGTCATTGTAAAGAGATGCATTAGTAAATGTAAAGTTACTATTAACAAAACATTAAGTAATCCTGAACAGTGGAGTTGTTCATTGTTAGTTGATGTTAACTAATGCATTAACTAACGTTAACTAATATAACCTTATTGTAAAGTATTACCATACATTCTGTATGAATCTGTTCATTGTTAGTTCATGATATTTCATGTACTGTATTAAGTACTGTTAACAGTTTAAACTTTCTAAAATCATTCTAAAAGTATTTGACCCACATAATCACAAAACTAATTTTGAACTAATCTTGTTGACAATGTCTCATGGGTTCTTTTGAGTGATGAACTTTTTTGGAAAACATGACAAATTGACTTAATTAAATCTACACGATAATTAATTAATGATGTTCTCAAACCTTTTCTCTTTATCATGTTTTTTTTTTTTCTTCAGTGAAATTTATAAATAAAAATGCATTAAAGAGCACACCAAAAATGTTAACTAAACTAACAAGCTTTCCATAAAATGTCATAGTGTTTAAATTAAGTTTAATAATATATTTGTAACTAAATATAATTTTAATAGTTTAATAGATGAAAAAGTCTACAATTTCAATGGTAAAAAGCATGAAGATACACATTTCACAAAAGAGCTTCTAAGCCATGAATATGCAAACTTCAAGTTGCAGATTACAGTTTTACAGCATGCATGTCATGTAATTAGAACATTTTGCCTAAGGGGTCTCCAGCCACTACAAACCAGCTGTAATCATTAAATCAATTTCAAACAACATTTTGCCTAAGGGGTCTCCAGAGCAGCTATTATTTTGTGAATGATATGTGTTTTTGAAGAGATTTTCCACTTGGCAAAAGTAGATTTATAATGGATATGCATTTGATAGAGATGATAAAAAATGGGGTTGGTACACCAGTGATTTTAAGAGAAGCTGGTATATAAAAATCCTTAATCAGTCTGTGGCCTATTTTTTAATCTTTACACAGGATGAGCATTGTTGTGAACACAGCTACTGCTGAACACTTTAAAGATTACATGAAATCCAAACTTTAACATCATGCTGGAAGTAATGGGCCGTAAATTCTCATTAGGGGAGTAATGGGCTGCAAACGTCAATTCAATTGACAAATTGACAATACAGGCACCAGACATTTAACCAGAAAGCACCCATTAGAGAATACAAATGTTGATTTGCAGATGACCACTAGATAATTTATACCTTGCAGGTTTGCAAAGCATGTATATATGTCATTCTTTAACAACATTTTTTTTTTCCCTCTGGTCTGTCTGTACATGCTGACTCACATATTCCTTCACACTGAAAATGTAAATCAATGAGTCTCATCTGAATTTAAAATTCACTTCAAAATTGAGCTACTGCAGAGTAGGAGGAGGCTGAATGATTTCTCCCTTCAAAAATGTACAAATTTCACATATACAAATGAAGAATCTGCCTGTCATAAAAGTAAATAGATTGAATTGTTAGAAGAAAAAAAAAATAAAAATATGAATCACATCCAACTGCATATACAGTGTAACATGTTAAACTGACATGTGAACACTTTAGTGTTACTGGTGGCTGAAAACATAATCAGAGATTTGATAAGGTTATAATAAAGAAACAAACAAGTTACAGAATATGTTAATGATGGACATTCCATTTCTTTGGACATCTTTGGAGTTTGACTCTTAATTAACTGAAGCTGACACATGAAAAATAGCAAATACACAATACAAATTTAGAGATTTTGAAGTTGTAAATAGAAAAGATGATCGGAGTATGTTTTACAAGAAAGTACTGATTAAATTTTTCTACTCTTGAATTTCATGTTTAATTCAATGTTACCTGCCTTTTTTTTTTGGTAATTGTTTATGAAATTTACTGAACAAAAACATATTTTTTTTTTCACTAAAGCCTAGGATTTTATTTGTTATTTTTTTCCAGGAAATAAGTAAATAACTTTCTAAACTGTTCTTTCTGCTTTCAAAGGCTGAGTTGTCTCTGTAGTATTAGAATGTTTTGAAGACCTCTTGAATTATTAAAGTCACCAGCAGACCTCTCATCTCATACAAAATCCTCACAGGAAACCTCTCCTCAAACAGAAACTAAAATGAGTCTAAAAAATGGTTTTGATAAGAAAACTCATTTGCGTTTTATACTAGAGTCTCTTAAAAAAAAACAATTGCTAAAACAAAATCACATTCATGTCACGCTATTCCCCTGCATTTCAGAGCGGAAATTGCTGGCTTACTGAAAGGTCAAATGTCATAGGCTTGTCATTGTGTGCATATTGAAAGCAAATTCCTTTTTCTCCTTTACAAAGGACAGGCCAGCTTCATGTTGCCTATTGTGTAAATTTGGCCAGTTATTTTGAAGTGTGAGCAGCGCTGCTTTTAAACCTGTTTTATGACTTTTTAAACCATTAATTGATATTATATCCAAAATATACTGTATTCATTTAGCCATGCGCAACAGTGATGCAATGCAATACCCACAAGTTTATCAAATGCAGTACAACATATGGAAAATAAAAAATGGAGAATCCAAAACCAACAGAAGCTGACTTTAAATTAGATCTCTTTAAGATTTCATGCACACTGAAGTTGCCCTCTGTATTTCTTCTGTTGACAGCTGGCTGTGTTGTTGTAAATGTTTGTATATGTGTCAATGCATGAATGAACTTGTTTGATCTTTTCTGGCAGTTGTTTTCTGCACCTTCAGAAATGTAGTTTGTCATGGCAACAGAGTGGACTAAGACTGAAATGTATGTATCTTGGTTTGTTTATTTCTGTCAGTGCTTGTGAAGCCACATCCTCATTCACCACTTTCAACATGTCTGTACTATTTATGGTAAAACATTTGATTGTTGTATATATATATATATATATATATATATATATATATATATTCCTAAAAAAAATAACAAACACAAGTTTAGAGAAATTATCAGTTATATCATAAACTGAACATATGTTAAAAATAATAATAAAAAATTTAAATCAGCAATAATCAAACTTAATTTAAAAACACAATCTTAAAACACCATCTCCTCCATAAATGTGCTGGTTTGGACAAAGATGAACAAAAAAGAAACATTTAAATCAAAACTCCTTATTAATCCAATTATTATGAAAGAAGTTGTGATATGTACATTTTACAGATTCTAATAATATTGATGCCCATGCCTAAGTCTTGTCTCTTTTCACCTCACCCGTGTTATAGTTGCCCTGTAGCTCTGACTCAAGACCTGGATAATGAGGAGAGGTTAGGAACATTAATGCCACACATCTGGCTAGACAGAGTGGGGGTGCGTAGGAGGAAAGCATTCACCTCATCTCCTGAACAACAGCCTAGGTCTTCACTTGAATGATAATTAAGGCCTAAATACAAATGTCTCAAGAAAGGAAACATAAGTATTCTTCATTTTGTTGAACAAAATGCTTACCAATTAAAGAGACTAAATGTAAAACTCAGAAACTGTTGTGGTTACACCACCAGTGGCCACTAAGTGAACTGCAGCCAGCAGTCTATTGTTTGTGCTTGCACTCATGCACACTCAACTTATAAGAGATGTAGTGTGACTCAACAGGTACGTTTACATGGACACTTTTTGCTTCCTTCGGAATGAATTCATTCTGATAGATGAATCAGAATGTAGTGTTTACATGAACGCTAAATAAAGTGATCCGGTTGATGTGCGCGTTTATATGTCACAAGCTTCTGATCGGATGTAATCTTTTGACATGTGCACACTGCATGAATATACAGATTTTCCTCTGTTGCCGCATACAGTTTTAAAAAGCACACGTGCTATTTATCTACTACGGGTAATAATTTGGCGACGACCAGCACATGAACTGATGTGCAGTGCTGCCTAGGCTACTTTAAAAAAATAATTTGGCGACGACCAGCACATGAAAATATAATAAAAATAAATAAATAAATAAAACCAGTCGTCTGTTGATGAGAGACTTAAACAAGGACTGGTGGGACATTGTCCTGCACCACTTCACAGACTCTGAGTGAAAGGGGAGTTTTATAATCACAGGACACTCATTTATGACACTTTATTTGCCAGGAAGAACAGCTCGTTCTGTGCGTCATACGTCATTATGGTATTTCTACGTCATTGCGCATGCGCAGTACTTTCCAGTTTCGGTTCTCAATCTGATCAAGTGTTTACATGTCCTCTCGCTCGGATTACAAAAGGAATAAACCACCCCTTATAATCCGATCAACATTTTAGTCGGATCTGACCAATTCAATCCACTTGTTCTGTTTACATCTGACTTTTTTATTCTGATTGTGCTTCTAGTCCTATCATGATCGGATTGGTAGGGTCCATGTAAAGGCAGCTAATGCTCATTGGTATTTTTTATGTAAATGGAGATAATGATAATTGGGTTGTTATAAAAATGAAGTTTATTATTTTGCAGCTTTTAAGTAAATAAAATTTTATTTTGATGTGGATATCTTTGCACCAACTTTGCATTTTACCCCCAGCACATCGATGAGGTAATTAAAAATGCATTGTTATAATAGTTGGATTATAAAGTATATTTGAGATTAGGCTATATCTGACTATGTAAGACTATAGTAGGAATAAATCTCTTATCTTTGCATGTCATATTGACATTACAGAATAGCACATTCTGCATTATCCTGAACACTGTAGGCATTCATTTCATGTGAGAGGCACTCAGGAGCATGTGTAAACATCACATCCTTTTGAACGTCCTGTTTCCTTTACATAAAAATCAGACAGGCTTTTATAGACAACCTAGGAAGTCCAGTGAGGTGCTCTTGTTTCATTACAAGATGTTCACAAATTGTCAGTTAAAAAAAAGTGATTAATATTTGCTTTGGGCCAAAATAGTCTTTTGCCAATTTTGGCCCAAAGCACAAGGTAACACTTAACTTTTTTTTAAGTGAGTGTAATTTAAAAATTTAATTTTTTTTGGAGGTTTTGTAATTAATGGTTTGTTTATTAATTGATGTTTTCTTAAAATCCAAAATATACTTCATTATTTACGCGTGAGCTAGTATGCGTACATGTGTGACACAAATTTCGTCATCATTTTTGTAACCACGTATACTTTGTGCGCGCAGGTCGCACATACACATTTAATTTGTTTTGCACTGATCAGTTATTCCACAAGGTGGCATCACTGTTCCGGCCCACTGTTTCACGGTAGAAAATTAAACTAAAGAGATGGAACAACAGCAACAAAATAGTGGAGACTGCAGCAACAACAAAATATTTTTATAAGTCAGAGCTTCTGGAGAAATAACACCTGAGTTCAGAAATTTGTTTTAACAGTTAACAACTTGGTTAATTTTTATAGATGTACTATATGAATTTAACACAAACTTTTATATTTAAAAATATATATAATTTTTATAGATGTACTATATGAATTTAACACAAACTATATATATATATATATATATATATAGTTAACAACTTGGTTAATTTTTATAGATGTACTATATGAATTTAACACAAACTTTTATATTTAAATATGTATATAATTCTATTCTAAACCCAGGAACATACAGCACATGATCAATAACTGGAAGATTTAAAAAAATTTTTAGACACTCTGTATGAAAGTGCAGAGTGGATCAGCACTTTACTACTGTATAACATTAGTTAATGTTTTTGATATCATGAACTCATAATACTCATTAACATTTTTATTTGTATTTTTTTTTTATTGCATTCAGTGCAAATGGTGACTGATAATGTATTTATAGCTTTACTGTTTTTATGTCTTACCAGATGAGGCTTGCGCAGCCTAAGTGAGTGTGTGAGAGAGTTGTGCAGTAATCAAAACAGTACACACAGAAAGTTATGGATGCATACTGAGGTAAAAAAAAAAAGAAAGTTATGGATGCATACTGAGGTAAAAAATGGATATTTATAAGAGACACTCACACACACACATAAGTTGGAACACTGTACAAATTGTGAATAAAAACAGAATGCAATGATGTGGAAGTTTCAAATTTCGATATTTTATTCAGAATACAGCATAGATGACATATCAAATGTTTAAAACTGAGAAAATGTATCATTTAAAAATTAATGGAAAAATAAGTTGATTTTAAATTTCATGGCATCAAGTTGTGTCAAGGAAGTTTTTACAAGTGTGTTGAATTTCCTCTTCTTTTTATAACAGTCTGCAAACATCTGGGGACTGCAGGAGACAAGTTGCTCCAGTTAAGGAATAGGAATGTTGTCCCATTCTTGTCTAATACAGGCTTCTAGTTGCTCAACTGTCTTAGGTCTTCTTTGTCGCATTTTTCTCTTTATAATGCGCCAAATGTTTGTGAAAGATCTGGACTGCAGGCTGGCCATTTCAGTACCCGGATCCTCCTTCTACGCAGCCATGATGTTCTAATTGATGCAGTATGTGGTCTGGCATTGTCATGTTGGAAAATGCAAGGTCTTCCCTGAAAGAGACGTCTGGAGCATATGTTGTTCTAGAACTTGGATATACCTTTCAGCATTGATGGTGCCTTTCCAGATGTGTAAGCTGCCCATGCCACATGCACTCATACAACCCCATACCATCAGAGATGGAGGCTTCTGAACTGAGCGCTGATAACAACTTGGGATGTCCTTGTCCTCTTTAGTCCGGATGACATGGCGTCCCAATTTTCCAAAAAGAACCTCAAATTTTGATTAATCTGACCACAGAACAGTTTTCCACTTTGCCACAGTCCATTTTAAATGAGCCTTGGCCCAGAGAAAACGTCTGCGCTTCTGGATCATGTTTAGGTATGGCTTCTTTTTTGACCTATAGAGTTTTAGCCGGCAATGGCGAATGGCACGGTGGATTGTGTTCACCGACAATGTTTTTCTGGAAGTATTCCTGAGCCCATGTTGTGATTTTCATTACAGTGGCATTCCTGTATGTGATGCAGTGCCATCTAAGGGCCCGAAGATCACGGGCATCTAGTATGTTTTTCCGGCCTTGACCCTTACACACAGAGATTATTCCAGATTCTCTGAATCTTTTGGATGATATTATGCACTGTAGATGATAATAACTTCAAACTCTTTGCAATTTTTCTCTGAGAAACTCCTTTCTGATATTGCTCCACTATTTTTCGCCGCTGCATTGGGGGAATTGGTGATCCTCTTCCCATCTTGACTTCTGAGAGACACTGCCACTCTGAGAGGCTCTTTTTTATACCCAATCATGTTGCCAATTGACATAATAAGTTGCAAATTTGTCCTCCAGCTGTTCCTTATATGTACATTTAAGTTTTCCGGCCTCTTATTGCTACCTGTCCCAACTGTGTCCTCCAGCTGTTCCTTATATGTACATTTAATAAGCCAATATTTGGTATGACATTTGAAAATGTCTCACTTTTAACATTTGATATGTTATCTATATTTTATTGTGAATAAAATATAAGTTTATGAGATTTGTAAATTATTCCATTCCTTTTTTACTCACAATTTGTACAGTGTCCGAACTTTTTTTGGAATCGGGTTTGTATAATATATGAATTAGGTAAGCAACATTACATGACCAACATGTTTCTCCGAGTTAATCTTCAAAGCCTTATTTATATTTAAATTTATACTGTGTAGACAGTGTGTAGAAATTAACAAATAAATGCTCTAAAAGTATTTACAAATTTCAAACTGAATTTAGTTTTTATAAACATTGCATACTGTAGCTCTCTTGCGCAGTAATTCCACATCTAACTGAGTAGCAAACACTTTTCGCCAATCCACACATGGAGGCCCAGACAATTCAAACATCCCCCCGGCACCAAACATCAATCTGAGCAGAATCAGGAAAATAACAGCGTCAGAATGATGGGTTGTAATGACACCTCATAGCCCCTGAGGATCTGTGCCTTTTTTTAAGCTGCATTTCTCACTTGTCTCATACGTAGCCAGGGACATGGCCATCCTTGTGTTATGAAGCATCAGAGATAATAATGGATAGTCAGGCGGTGTTGGCATGTGGTGGGAGACTGAATGTGTGACCTCTTGGTCTGGCTGTGGAGAGCTGGTTGGTGGTGGGCTGCAAGCAGAGAGCTTTTGACAAGGTGCAGCATAAGTGATGTGCTCTAATGAGCTCTAATGAAAGAGGGCAGACAGATGAGACAGAAGCAGGACTGCAGGAGCTGATAGAGCCTGTCTGGGTGAAGCACGTTTCTGAAAGATTATGACATTAGGAAGTGTGTGGTGTATCATTGCTCATGTCAACACCACTCACGCAAGTGGAGGAACACTTTGATGCTCAGGGGACTTAATGGATTTGCCAATCGAGTGCTACAGTGATGTATTTCTGTAGGCCAAGCTGAAAGTTAACATCACCCTGCTTCCCTTGACAAAAACTCCACTGGATTTTTTTTTTTTTTTTGCAGAAAATAAGCTCTGTGACCAACTTTGACATTAGACATTTTGTTTATCATGATAATCTTTTTTGATGCATAAATGCAGTCGCCAGAAGTAAAAAGCATAACAGGCTATAAACAAACTTCAACATCAACATTACTAAGCTTCTGACAACTCTTACAGTTTTTATTTAAAAAATAAAATAAAATAAATAAATCTCTGAAAGTTTGAGTTAGAATAGTGTAGTTTGCAAGATAAAGACAGTGAGGCTGTGAACTACGGAGTAGATGAGTTTACCTGTTTGGTGTGATGAGACTCGGTATCTTGACAACCTCTGCAATTCCTATCTAGCCACTTGTTAGCAAACGCCTTTTCAAGACACGTAAACACTTCACAAGGAGGTAATACTGATGTATATGTCACAGAATAAAACATGAAAATATCTTGAGCTTATGTTCACCACAGACCTTATTTCAGGCACAGACCTTATTTCAATAATTTCTTATTTCATATGATGCAATTTAAATTTTTCCTTTCTCTTTCTACAAGCTCTTGGTGCATAAAGAAGATCTGAAAAGTTGCAAAGACTAAAGTCTCAAATCCAAAAAGATATATTCTTTTTAAATTAAGAGTAAATCACACTCCCCTAAACAGCTCATTCTAACATGCCCCCACATGTCTACAAACTATAACAATGTGGGAAGATTTGGATAACGCCGCCAAAATGTTCACGCAAAGAAAGGCGGCGTAACTTTTAATCTCTCTGTTGCTGCCGCTGCCATGTTGTGGAGTTGCTGTGTGTTTCGTTGTAAAAGTAAAAACATCATCAAAGTAGTCCATGTGACATCAAAGGGTCCGTTAGAATTTGTTGAAGCATCAAAAATACAATTTGGTCCAAAAATAACAAAAATTACGACTTTATTCAGCATTGTCTTCTCTTCCGGGTCTGTTGTGAGTGTGACTGCTGTGACAGTTGACGTACGACGCTGCTGACGTGTTTTCTTTGTTATTGGGCGCACCAGTAAACACGTCAGCAGCGTCATACGTCAGCATACGTCGAGAACACGTTCACAACAAACCCGGAAGAGAAGACAATGCTTAATAAAGTCGTAATTTTTGTTCTTTTTGGACCAAAATGTATTTTTGATGCTTCAACAAATTCTAACGGACCCTCTGATGTCACATGGACTACTTTGATGATGTTTTTATTACCTTTCTGGACATGGACAGTATACCGTACATACATTTTCAATGGAGGGACAGAAAGCTCTCAGAACTAAATCTAAAATATCTTAAACTGTGTTCCGAAGATGAACGGAGGTCTTACGGGTTTAGAACGACATGAGGGTGAGTCATTAATGACATAATTTAAATTTTTTCGGTGAACTAACCCTTTGAAGTATTTATTGTATCAACCAAAATTTTTATATTTTGCATCCCTAAATGCAATATTATGAGCAAATAAAATATTGGCTGTGTCTCAAAAACAAAACTGTATAGATTTTTTTTTAACCTAAAAACAAAATTATTAATTGTAAAGTGTCATTTGCATTGTTAGTACACTTTATGCACAAAAGCATAGGCATACTGCATATCTGGTTTTCAGCTGCTGTGATCGAAAGATAAAAGATAATGATGCACTAAAGTTAAAGATAATGATGCACTAATTAGCAGAGCAACAATGACAAGGCAGTTTTGAGATCTCTCAGGCAGTACAGTGACTTTCCTGGGAACAGGAGAGACAGAAGAGCATTTTCCAGACAAAAGAAAAACATTGATTAGATGAAACGAAGAACTGACAGATGTTAATGCATTTGTTGTTTAATAAGGAATTTTTTTTTTTTTTTTTTTTACAGTGACAAATGTAGAAAAGGTGATTGTGAGAGGTGAATCTACAGGAGATGTGTTTTTCAAAAATGATCTCAGTTCAGTACAATTTTAAAACTCAATCCACAGCATCAGTGGATTTATTTATTTATTTATTTGGGAAGAATAAAAAAAAAAGAAAGTAAGAAAAAAGAATGCTGAGAGAAATCATTATGGTAATGGATGTTGTCACAAATGCTGTTGAAAGAGCTTAACGTGTAATGAACATTTTCTTAGAACTAGGTAATTCAGGACCTGTATATAGAAAGATGGTGAAAGATGAACATGAAAGATGGATGTTAACCATGACCCGCACATGGAAAAGTCTTGTTGTTTCTTTCTTCTTCTTCTTTTTTTTTTTTTTTTAATCAGGTGCATTCTCTGATTGTTCAGAGCACTGGAGCAGCATGCGGTGTAGGGCAAATCAAGTCCCTCTTCATGAACATTTCTATGAAGAGGGACTTGAGAAACTTAAATGATTTTTGGACCATATCTGCTCTCATGATTACACATATGGTTTGTTTGTTTATGTATTTGTTTGTTTGTTTGTATGTTTTTAAATATATTGGAAACTAACACATTGTAAAATGTGATTAAACCTATTCTGATAAGCCATACAAAAGATATCTTCAGCGTTATTGGTTAATCTCTAACTAGTTTCTGAGGTAAAAATAATACAGTAAATACATTTAAAAACAACAACAGTATATTAACTAAAGCTGAAGTTAAAAAGCCAAAGCAGAATGTTTTATTGGCGCCCACAAACGTTCAAAAGTTTGGAGTCAAGTACAATCAAAGTAACAGTAAAGATGTTTATAATGGTAAAAAAAATAGAAAATAAAAATAAAGTCAAAGAATACAAGAAAAAAAAAGGAATGGGGGGATTAAGGTTATACAAAAATATTAAGTAGCACAACTTTTTTCAACACTGATAAAAATAAGCAATATTTTTTGAGCCCCAATTTATATTAGAACGAATACTGAAGGATCATGTGACACTGAAGACTGAAGTAATGGCTGACGAAAATTCAGCTTTGTCTGTAATAATTGTAATAATATTTTGATCAAATAAATGCAGTCTTAGTGAGCATAGAAGAGACTTATTTCAAAAACATTTCCTTTAAAAAAATAATGACCAAAAACCTTTTAAATTCGGCTCACAACTGCTTAATAATAAAAAACTTTAATTGCATTGCAAAATAAAGAGCATAGCAAAGCAAAGCATGTAAATACATTAGAATAGTTACCTATTGTATTCACTGAATTTTATAGAATGCTTAAAGGGATAGTTCACCCAAAAATGAAAATTCTGTCATTAATTACTCACTCTCATGTCGTTCCAAACCCATAGGGCCTTTTTTCATCTTCGGAACACAAATTATATTTTATACAATTATATAAGATATTTTTGATTAAATCCAAGAGCTTTCTGACACTCCCATAGACAGCAAAGGTTGTTCCACGATCAAGGCACAGAAATGTAGTTAGGACATCGTTAAACTGGCCCATATGACATAAGTGGTTCAACCATAATTTAACGAAGCTACGAGAATACTTTTTGTACACAAAGAAAACAAAAATAACGACTTTATTCAACAATTTGTCTCCTCTGCATCATCCTGTGCCATTTTGGATAGTATCATGATGCATGCACATGCAATGATCTGAACATAAACAACATACGTGCGTGTTTTGATCTGAATGTAAACAATGTAAAGATGGTGCAGCGCATACGTGTTCTGTGTCAGCAGAGCCATGCGTGTAAAAATTGTGGTTGAACCACTGATGAACAAAGGTCTTATGGGTTTAGAACTACATGAGCGTGAGTAATTAATGACATAATTTTCATTTTTGGGTGAACTATCCCTTCAGTGTATTACATTGCATAATTTTCAAGATGTATTCAAAACCAACTTGTTATGAGTTATAGTCATAACTACTATGGGCTGTAGTAAAATATATCATAGTGGCAACCAAATTAATGAATGTAAATGTGATGAAAATAAGATTGCAATAATAATGCAAACACCACAGCCTATTTCCTCATATTCTCTCTCCAATAATGGCCTTCTGCTGACTCGCCTCATTGCTTGCTCCCTCACCTTCAAAAATCCAAACATATCTTGTTGTGCACCAACATAACCCTACATCCCCTTTCGGAGATCGTATTTACCACAGAGATTAAACCGGAATTCAAGGGAGCCCCTGGGAGGACAACAAAATTGATCACATGTTGCTCCTTTTTATCTTTTTCTCAAAGAGAGGGGGATTTTGAAAAAGCAATTAAATCTCTGTGGGGAGCAGGAATTCAAACTGGTGATGGTAATGGGCCGGAGGGAATGTGACAGGTACATGGTAGAGCAGCCCAGAGTGAGTCTCCATCTGCTGCAGCTGCTGTGCACTAATTAGCCCAGCAACAGTGACAAAGCACGTTAAGAGCTCTGATACAGGCTCCCAGGCAGAATTGAGGAAATGCTGGGTAGTCGCAGCCTCTTGAGTCACTTAAATATCGGTAAGAGACAGCAGTGATCATCGAGCACCATCAGTCATGCTGTTTGAGTGACTAATTCATTCGATCGGACAGTTCCCACAATACCTCTTTGGTAAAATTTCAAACGTTAATTGGTTTGTAATGCTTTGTTGCTCTCTTAACATATTTCTCTGATGTTTAAATACATGAGAGCCTGTTGCGTGGCTTGCTCTTGATATGAAAGTAACATTCATTGTGAATATGCCTTTTAGTTGTTGGCTCCAGCAAGTGAGATGATTAAAAACAATGCACATTTTGAGTGATAAATACTAAGAAATCTTACTTCAGACTACATAAAAACCTATGATAGACCAGCAGAATTCCCCCAAATGTTGTCCGAACTAGTCAAACAAAGAATTTCAAATTGGACTATACTGTCGAAATTTTAAGGATTATTGTTCAATTATGCGGTTACCCATATAGGATTTTTGTTTTGCTTCCTGCTGACTTTTTAAAACTTTTTTTGTCATTATTTGTTGTGTTGTAATTTGTGTGTCAGATGTTGAGGTCTATGTTTATCATTGAAAAAATATTTCACAAAGATCTTATATTACAAATATCTGATAAAGTTCCTTCCAAAACATAGCTTAGAAAGATAGCACAGTTCAGTTCACAGTGTTCTTTAAAACTATATATGGTTTCAAAAATGATCTTATAAATACAAATCTATTCATTGTCAAAATCATCTGAGCAAGAAATCCATAGTTGCCTCAATGTTACTAATATTTTAGAGAACCTAAAAAGCTGAATGCATAAAGTACATTGAATTTTTACATTTTCCTAATAATTCCTTGGTGTTTTTTTTTTTTTTTTTACAATGTTGCCACTGTTCTTGAGGTTTGTGTGTTAGCTGTTGTGGATACATCAATGAGAGCATCAGACTGCATTGATTTTTTCTCAATTCTCAAGACTGATATTTCACATGATAAACTGAGCAATAAAAGGTGCATTAAAAACATCAGTCAAATGTGGGCTGCTTGTCAAGAATAGAGAGCAGTTATGGTATTATCATCAAATTACAGACGTTGTTCCTTCAAAATTACCCTGTCATGACTGACATCTGTGAACAATAAAAATCATATCTCAGTGAATGTGGGGCCACCCACATTAAAACCAGACCCCTCCATTTCCTTTTTAAAGGCTTCTTATCTCTTATAGAAATTCCTTAAACATTCCACCATCCACTGTTTTTTGACATTTGCTGCTGTAGGTCAGAACATAAGCAAACAAACAAGCATTTCAGAGAAAGGTCTCCTGACGTTTAGTTTTTTATAAGCATTAAGACGTTATGGGGCGACAAAGGACTAGGCTACATACTGTATATATATATATATATATATATATATATATATATATATACAAATTATTTGGATGTAGAACAAAGTATTTCTGTGCCAAATACACTCCTTCTGGTTTCAAGTTTCAGAAAGTTTTTTTTTTCGAGTATGACATCATGAAGGGTGAAACTCCTTGTATGGGCATTTCTCCTGGAAGAACCCGCCCGTGCACACATCGACAAGGGGTGCGTTTCCCAAAAGCATTGTTAGCTAACTATGGTGGTAAGTTCCATTTAACTCTATTGGTAATGATGGAACTTGCGACCATAGTTGTTTTTGGGAAACGCACCTTAGAGTGAGAGCAAGAGTGCACTCATCAATGCGTTTCATTTGGCATCGCTGCACGGGACTCGCTCAGGAAGAATGTCACCAAAGAACTGTGTTATTGATTGTAATGGAACGATAACCTTGTTTAGCTTCCTTAAAAACACAGTGTTATGTAAAAAGTGGATGCAGTTTGTTTTTCTGGGGCAGCAATGGAGTTTCACAAGTGTGTTTGTTGATGAATGTTTTATAAACAAGGCCCCGTTCGAAGCTGGATTTACACATTGATACTGAAGGATGGATCAGTCCCAGCTATAAAAGATCCTGGTCATGATTTGGAAATTCTCTGCTCATGGCATGCATCAAGGAGCTCGGCTATTTTTGGAAACAATCGTAAAGCTGTATCTTTCTTTTATAAATATGATAAAACTAAAGACACTTTGGAGATATGAAGGATGCAATACTACTTTATAGGTACTCAAGATTCACATGAGATTGGGTAAAACTGTGTGTGTTATGTCCCCTTTAAATATTGTGCTACTATAGGGTACATGCAAATGTAGCCTATAACAGTGTTCTGTTTTCAATTCCTGGTATGCAACCAAACTCTCTCTTCATTATATACAGTGTCCTCTCCACTATTGGCACCCTTGGTAAATATGAGCAAAGGCAGTTGTGAAAATAAATTTTCATTATATGTCCTTTTGAAATTTGAAGTAAAAATCAAAAGTGAGGTGGAAAATTCATTATGAAATAAATCCTTTCTCTAGTTCATGTTGGCCACAATTATTAGTGGATGGCATTGTACCTTTAGGAAAAAATGTAGGGTAGAGTGGTGGGAAATTTGAATATGTAATTGTTATTAGCTCAACTCTAGGGTATTTTTTTAAGTAGGACTGAGGGATCAGTGAAAGAAAACACAATAATGGTTCATTCATAGGAAAATAAGTCTTGAACTTTTTAAAATCTCAATTTAAGTATATATACTGTATATATATATATATATATATACACACACACACACACTATATATATATATATATATATCACACACACACACTTTTTAACTCTCCGCTTATAAAACAGGTTGACTTTCTTGATAAAAAAGAGAATTTGGGATCTTATATATAATCAGCAGTTGCTAAGTGATAGAAGACTATGTGCGGTGAAGGATATTTGTGAAATGTGAAACACTGATCCTCTTGCGCGTGCATTAGTTTAGAGATAAAGAAAAAAAACACTTAATCCATAATTTTGCATGTCCTCTCTGAAAGAACAAATGTATGTTCACACTCCAAATGGCTCAAGGTCAATTATAACCATCATCTTCAGATAAATAATTTTACTACAAAGGTGTAGGTGCTCATTTCATTTTCTGCAAAGCCTGAGAACTGTTATGAATTTGCACGATGTACAAGTTATTGTGTATGCGAGTTTATGAGTGTCACTCGAACGCAAATATGCTTCCTTTTTAAATGCAAATTAGAGAGGCTCTTGTACAGTAATATGCAGCACTTCAATCCACAGGGTCTGGGTTTAACTCTTCTAATTAGATAAATTTCAGAGACAACAGAAATATCGTGCAGAGTGGATCACGACCTACATGGAGTTTAAGACATAATTAGCTTGGTGATTCAGAAATGGAAACGTTTCTATCCAGAAAAGGGAAATGGAGGGTTAATGGGCTGCTCTACTGCAGATTTCCTGGGACGTAGTAGGGTTAAATGTGTAAACATCTTGATGACCGCAAGCTCTCATGCCTTGATGACACTCTGGACAGGTGAACTCCTTTCCCCTGGTGACAAAACACTCAGTCTCAACACTAAATGTCAGGGTGTCCTGGGTATGTCCTTGATTTATCTCAAAATGATAGTAGTTTGTGAACATTGAGAGATGTGGAGGTGGTTCTGGGAGCAATTGGTGAGAGCAGACAGCTAATCTTGAGGTAAGTGACTTTTGTTGAATTTTCAGATAATTTAATAAATGCAAATAAATTTGGGTTGGGAGTAATTTATCATAAAAGAAGAAACTCGCATAAAAACTAAGGGAGGGATTAATTGAGAATTCATTGGTGTTGCTAGAGCAGTCTAGGTGAACTTTAGCCCGTCTGTCATCTTAGTCACCTCAAAAATGTGCAAATCTGTGATTGTGAGATTTCACTTTACATTTGCTGAAAACAACAACTGCAGGAAGCTCCATGAGGTTATGTCAATATGAATCCTCCTCTTAGGAGTCATTAAAACTTTTAAAGTCTGTTATTTTATGTAGCAGAAAAAAAGAAAAAGAAAAAAAAAACATTAAAATATATGAATTATTCAAAATTTTGACTGGAAGTGTCATTTTACCTCATGCTTTCTGCAGTTATAAATAATGACCATGATGTACTTTAAAAATATAATGCAGTGTTATATTAGTGCAGATACTGTATCACCTTCAACTGGATATGTGGTTAGTGAACAACTTTTTTTTTTTTTTTTGCTAAAATATCTGGCTAAAAACTTGTGTTTCTCCCTATGTTGTTTTTCTCTCAGGCCAGGGGTAAGGGATGCAGTCAGGCAGCTGGTGATTACTCCTGACAGGCTGCGAGTCTACTCTGCCTGGGAGAAAAGGTGAAGAGTGAACCTAAAGATCAGACACGGTGCTAGCGCTTGTTTCTATCTCTCATAAAAATGCCAGCCGCCTTCACCGTCTACATCAGCATGCACCTCCGCCTGCTGTTCAATCACAGACATGGCTAGCCTTAATGGGGCCCTGAGTGCTCCAATTGATTCATCTGTAGTGAATACATGCGTTTTTGTAAGAAAACATCCATATTTCAAATGTAATAAACACTTAATAAACACTACAGAACTCGCCATGAGGGAAGCTCCACCCACTGCACCATAGCTGAGGGTGAGCCGAGCTCAGTGGACTACGATTTGGATGTATACGCAGACATGCCCCCTCTTCTCCCACCTTTGTCTGAACTGAATCTGTCTGCCATGAACTGTCTGCCTGTCCTGAAACGACCACAGAGGTTGTTCCCCTGTCCGCTACGCTCCAAGTGAGTCACAATGTAGTGTGTGTGGGTGGCACACGCCATCCCTGAACCCTCTACCTGTCTGGATTTCCCAGCCTCCCTCTCCCACCTCCTATATCAGTCCTCATCATCATCACCACTGTCTCCTGGCAGCCCCTCTGCTCATCCTCAGCCCACCATCTGTGCGGTGGGATTGCCGCGGTCTGCCAGTCTCCATCAGCATTGCTGCTGGTGGATCCCTTGTCTCCGCCTCCAGCCTCCGAGTCCCAGACTCTGACTTGGCCCTTCGACCCAGCAGCTCCATCATGGCTCCACTGGGCTCCCTCATCCCTCCGGCTCTGCCTTGGTCTGTAGTTGACCATCCGCTGCCTCAGGACTCATCTCCTTCGGCTACACCTCGTCCCTCCCGCTCTGTCAGGCTCCTTTTTCCCTCCAGCTCCACCTTAGTCATCTGTCGCTCCGGCTCCTCCGTGGCCTTCCAGATCCCCACCTCGGTCGCCAAAGCCATCTCCTCCTCCTTGGCCCTGCGGATCCTCCCCTTCTCCCTGGCTCATCGGCTCTCCATCTCAGGCTCCTCCTCCACCGGCTCCACCGCCTTCAGTCGGCCCCCTGGAGTCGGCAGCCCTTACTCCACCATGGTTCCTGCCTCCGTCGGCTTCACCATGGGTTGCCATCATGGCTGTGGCCTGGTTCCTGCCTGGCTCCTCCTGCTCCCTCCTGGCTTCTCCCTGGTTCCTCCCTCTGTCAGCTGGACTTTGGTTGTCGTCCTCCTTCCTTCCTGCCATCCCTTTGCCGTCCCCTGTCACCATCCCTTTTCCACTCTCTGTGACCTCCTCCTATGTCCTTCCCTTTGTCTCCATAGTGCGAGGTCATGCCTTCCGGGAAGGGGGTGAACTGTCACAACCCATTAGACCTCTGTAGTGTTTTCTTCCCTCATGTGCTCTGTTTGACCCAGTTTCTGTCTCTCCTTGATTAGTTAGTTCACCTGTGATGTTATTAGTTGATCATCCTCACCTGTCTGTCCTTCGTTAGCAGCCTTATTTTAGTTCTAGCCAGTTCCGCTCTGCTTCGTCCGGTATTGTTGAATCTTACCTTGTGTGTGTGTGTTTTATATATATATACATATATTAATAAATTATAAAATTATAAAAAATAATATTTTTTTTATTAATATTTATGTATTTATTTATATACTTTGTTGTAAAATAGAGGGTAAACCTTTTATAATATCTGCCTCCTTTCAATTAAATTTACATTTCTCAGGTATAATTAAAAATGTATTTATTTTTATAAACAAACATTTAAAAATAATTTCACATTCATCAGTAGAATCTCTGAGACACCAAACATAAAAAATCAAGCAAATGAACAGAGCATAAGAGTTAATAGAGCAGTAATGGCCCTGAATGCCATTTTTTGAGACCACATTTTAGAGACCATATTTAGTTATATGTCAGAGACATTTTCTGTGTCTGATGCACCTCTATTAGAGAAAATACAATTGAGACAGCTGGTGGATGAGTAATTGCACAATATCTGGCTGGGAGAGAGGGGCATGAGCATGGTTGGTGGCAGCTGCACTGGGTCTCTTGAGCAGTGAGACCGATGAGTGCCAAACCTCTAATTCTTTAATGCACTTTCTGCCGACCTCTTCTGCTACACTTACTGTGAGTTCTTACAGCACTTACTCTCTGAGAGCCACAATTTAAAGAAAAATGCAGGGTGGGACTAGAATCTATCCATCTGGAAAATTACTGTATCATGGAAAGTGGCCTTTTTAATGACAGTTGGTTGGAAAGGAAGACTTGAAACCAAAGAGTACTTAGTGACGGCAGCAGAAAATGAAAGCCATTTCAGAGGTGAAGCAAGCTACATTATGATTTCAAAGACATTTGTTCTTCTTCAGAATAAGAAAAAAAGATGACTTTTAATAAGAGACTATAAGCAAAACACTGAAAGTAAAAGCTAGAAAACAAGACATTTACATGATTCTTAAGGCAGATGTATTCTCACATCAGGACAAACATGCACTAATACAGTGCAGAAAATATCTTGTAAACATTATTTTTTTATGGTTTACAGATCACAGTGGATATTTGCTCAGAGATCAGCAGTTCACACTTTATTCCTGATGTTGAGCTGTGAAAAACATTTATGCGGAGATTATGTAATGTGTATGCACTTAAATAATAATGCTATTTTGATATGCTATTAAATTAATGCAAATTTTCTTTGCTATAATGACACTATATTCAAAATACTATATGGACACACACACACACACACGCACGCACGCACGCGCACACACACACACACACACACACACACACACACACACACACACACACACACATATATATATATATATATATATATATATATATATATATCATAAAGTGTCAATTTTAATTTAGTTAAAACATGTTTATATAACAACATTATTGTGTATTCTCTTATAATGACACTCTGATTTATTAATTTTTCACATAACTGGCTATTATGCATTATATTTTTTGGAAGGGAGATCATCATATTTGTGGGTCTTAAGCATAAAGAGTTTAAAAACCCCTGCTTTAGAGGGGTTCCAGAGTGATTTTTAGTGCCATTTTATGGAGTGAGTTACTCCAGTTTTATCACTCACACTACCATTCATAAATTACAATTTAAAATATATTTAAGTATTTTAAATTATAATATTTCACACTATTTTACTCTTTTTTTTATTAAATAAATGCGGTGTCTTGCTAAGACTGCATTGATTTTATCGAAAAAAAGAGAGTAAAACAGTATTAATATAATTTTATTATAATTTATTATATATTATAATTTAAAATACTTATATTTAATATTATTTAGATCTTGTTCAGAAAAGGTTGTTAAACAGAGATTTTTGAGCACATACTGTTCTTCTAATTAAATAGATATTTAAGTAAAATATATTTTAATTAGAATAACAGCATGTGCTCAAATAAACAGTGACCTTTTCTGAAGCAGATCTAACCTTCAAAAAGGCTTAAAGCTTAAATCTTACAGCATCTATATTTTAAAGTCGAGGAGACATTGAATAGAGACTTCTTTGAAAAGTGATAAATAGAAAGGTTTGATTGACTAACAGCTTCTGCAAGCTCTTGGGGGTAATCAGTGTCTATGCGAGAAGCACCATCTCTTTATTTCTGAACAAATTAAAGATCCCTCTGCACTGGTGGGTGGTTGAATTCTGGATCTATGTAAATGTGAAGACTATTATGGTTAATGGCTGGAGAGTTTTCTGGCCTGTTAACCAAGTAATGAAGCAATTTGTATTACCTAGCATACTTTTTGTAAAGGAGAGGTAAAGGAGGTCAAGTTTACAAGACCACTGAGAGCTGGATCTAGCCTCAATCGCCCTCTCTGTCTTTGTGTAAACATGATGCTCTTTGAATCCAGGTGTGACGTTGTTTGGATTGTCATAACAGCAAAAAAAAATGAAAAAAAATGAAACAAAAAAGGGTTATTTTTCAAAGTGAGTCATTCCCCATGCCCTTTTCATGGCAACTCTGATGACAACCCTGTCACAGCAAGGCTTTCCTGGTAACAGTGGGAGGCCACCTTGAAAAAAAAAAGAAGAAAAAAAAAAGAGAAAAAACAGGATCAGTTTAAGAAAACTTCTTAAATAACTCAAGAATTAAAATGATTAAATGAAATGTCACAGAACTGGATGAATATTTTATCAAAGACAACACTTTGATAAAACTTTGTGTCAGAAAAATTACGTTGACTGCTTTGATATTTGCAGTTCTCAACTAATCCCTTGAAACATAATTAAATGCTTTCAGAGTTTTATTTTCAATCTATTCCTCGTGTCACGCATCATCTTACTCAAATACACCTCACCTTATGAGATCATTTTTCAGAAGCAAAGTCACTGTGATGCATTAAGATTTGACATTCACAACCTGCATGTCAAAATGTTCAATCGGCTTATCAGATCCATGTTTCAAACAGAAGTGTGCTTTTATGCATGAGAAAAGTGATTTAATTATCATTTACACGACTCTCTATCCTTTAGCAGGCTTATAGTTACTGCAAGAGATAATATACACTACTGTTCAAAAGTTTGGGGTTGGTAACATTTAAAAAAAAAAAAAAAAAAAAAAAAGAATCTCTTAAGCACACCAAGGCTGCATTTAGCTGATTAAAAACACAGTAAAAACAGTAATGTTGTGAAATATTATTAGAGTTTAAAATTACAATTCCATTAAAATTACAAATTAAAAATAAATTAAAATTATACTTTAATATGCTTTAAAATGTTATTTATTCCTGTGATGCAAAGGTGAATTTTCAGCATCATTACTGTAGAATGTCTGTAGAAATTATTTTTATGTGCTGATTTGTAAACGTAAACGTCTTTACTGTCACTTTTGATAAATTTAATACATACTTGCTGAAAAGAAGTATTAATTTCTTTCAAAAAATAAACTTTACTGACCCCAAACTTTTAAATATATTATATTATATTATATTATATTATATTATATTATATTATATTATATTATATTATATTATATTATATTATATTATATTATATTATATTATAAAAAAATACTGCATCTTATTGGTGGCTTTTCTAAGCAAAACTTTGATATGCAATTAATTGTGATTAACTTGATCAATTAATGACATTTAATAATTAATATTCAAATGACAACCCAATACAAAACCAGCTTTTAATTTTAGTTATTTATGCATAAATAAATACATATAATTTCCTCCAAGGCTTCTTTTCGTGCTTCTTTTATGACCTTTCTGACAACATTAGTGCAGAATTTATAATATTTCTGCCTTATGTATCCATGAACATTAATCCTTCTATGTGATTAAGGCAAACGTCAAACAGGACAAATACAAAAACCTATTATTTTACTTCAACATCATTTTAGCCATCAGAGCATTAGATCACCTTCAGACCTCTGCTCAGTCATGCATTTCCACCGACAAGCCCCAAAACCTCTCAATCCTGCTGGTAGCCATGCTTTTCTGCTGCTGCTGCCCACATCCACAGGAAATTATACACCCAGCACAATAAGCAGGAGCTTATACAAACTCAAACAGCTTTATGACTGGGCATTTCTATTTCTGCATAAAACAATGTTACTGGTTGGGTGCACAGATTTTAGTATTATTTAAAAAATAGGAAAAAAATTGTTTGTCATTCTATTTTGATAGAAAACCAGTTTTTGCCAAGGGAATTAATACATAAGCATCAAAAGCATAACTTTCTTTCTTTTTTTTTTTCATATAAGCTTGCTAAAAAAGTATGAATATCTCTTAATTTCCCAAAGCAATTCTCCCTAAAGTTGATTGGTCACATCAGGACAATGAATTAGATAACCCCCATATTTTGGGAGCCCAAAAGGTATTTTGATTCTGAATCTGGAGTGAAATTGCGCTCTGTGAAAATTGGAAGCCTGAGAATTTATTTCCTGTCTGCTGCATTTTCAAACAGACGGCTCTGCTTGAAGCTAAGAGTGAAATGAATGCTGTAAAAGCATATCAAGGCTTTCTACATGTGTTCTTGAGAGAAAAGTACAGAGTGTTAAGAGGGTCAGGTCTCTGGGACTGAAGCACTGCACTGTGAAGCTGCTCATAATGATAAAGCCCATCTAAATGTCAGTATTAATTTACAGCTCAAGCAATGAATGACTGACAGTTTGAGTATTGTTTTTTGGATCTAGTCATTAAGCTTTGACTGTTTATATCTTCATTAGCTAGTTTTTATTGGCTGGTTGATAAGTGGTGTGTGTATCAATTTTCTTGAGTCAGCTTCTACAGAAACCCTCCTCCAAATCTGTCCTCTGTGCTTTTTGACTTCACAAACACTAACACTTAATATCAAAGCAAAAACAGCACTGTTTAATACACAACAATAGGACAAATATGGTTTACTTTGTTTCTATTATAAAATGGAGCTGAAACAATAGCTTCCAGAGAGCAGAGTCAATATCCAGCATAAATATCAAATTGAACTGAGGTACGTAGTCATAAAAGAGCCACAAGACTGATTTGCATAAACATATTTCTATTTCTTTCCGCTCTCCTCTTGCTACATTAAAATACATTAAAACAATACGAAAAGGCTTTTTTTTTTCTTTTTAAATGTCACTTATCTTTAAATAAGCATACACTTCTCTTACACTGCAAGGCTAATGTCATCATATGCCAATGCAAATGCATTAAAAACTTTTAAAAAGAACCCTTTTCGAGTTTAAAATACATTTACATCTAATAGGTTAGTACTTCAGTCATCATTGTTCATTTTTTCAATCTTTCTTTTTTTTTTTTTTTTTTTTTACTGTAGCCACAGGGGAGCATTTCAGTGAGCATTTCAGATAGCAAATGACCTTAGAAAGTCCTCAAGTTTCTACAATAAGTGTTTCTTGTCTAACAAAAAGAGAAGCAACATTACGTCTTGCTGATGTCTGTGGTAATACTGATTCTGTTTGCTCTATTGTCAGTAATAAGAGGTGTTCTGGGGAGTGAGCCCAGTCTTCTGGAACTCATTCAAAGACTTAAAGATGAGTTAAAAGCTCAATCTCTTAACTTATCTCTTTAAGCTCTCTCTATAATGGGCAAATGGAGAGAGAGATGGTTCAGAGCAATCAGCAGTAATGACAGATTTAGAGTTCGTTTGTGTGTAAAAGAGACTCTGTGGAGTGACTGAGCTTTAGATGATAAAGGAGTAGCGAGGCACAATCTCCAAATACTTGTACTGCATTTGGTTTAAATTAATTTTATGACTGTTTCACACATTTTGCTATGGCAGGCTCCTGTTGTGCTTTCACGCTGCGTTTCTTCCGCAGAGTAACATAACTGCTGCTCTATGCAAACAAAAATTTGTAAATAAACTGATTTCTGGGTCAATGCATTGAGAATTTCCTTTTTGATAACAGCCATAAATAATTAAATGATTATCGGGTGCTGTGGCGATTGAAAACTATTAAATACTTAATCATGATGAAATCTAATTTACATGATGACTTGCCTTACATTTATTTCCAAATGATAAATAAAAGTGACTGGACTATAAATAACTTAAATTGTCTGGTTCGGTCAGAATTACGCAGATATATAAGCGGCTTGCATTTCTGTCACATCTTCATAAAAAATAAAAGCCATATATTGCAAAAAAAACTGTTTTTCTAATGAGAAAGTTTAGTAGTGCATTTCTAATGTGATTTCTACTGAGCGTTGGAACTTGTTATGTGGAACTTTTCAGACTCACCAGATTCTTTGGAATCCATTTGCAGAGTTCATTTGAAAATAAAGAGAAATGAAGACAATTTTAAATGGATCGATGCCGTGCGTGTGGAACTGTCAAAAGAATACTCAGAGAGAAAACTCACAATGGTAAATCAAACAAACACACTAAAATACATGTTGAACAGGATTTAGTGCCCTCTGGTGACTTGGAGTGCAAACAACTGACCATCCATTATTAGGGCGGCCAATTAATAAGAGCTGTTCACACACTGCAGATGTAATGTGTGTGAGCCCAGACTTCTGTTCTACACATTTGCAATTTTTAAATGCTAAAATATTTTCTATTATCACAAGTATACAAGTCAGTAAGTAATTTGCCTTTGTGGTGCCAACAAAACATTACTCTGTTTGAGCAAGTCAATCTGCCTGCACAACAATACTGACTCAACCAATGGTGACGTTTGAGATGAAACTATTGACCAGCCTCAGAGAGTGTCCAGGATACCTGTTTGAAAACAATCAATTCTATTAGGGTGACACTTTGGAGGTGCAGAACTATGCACTTTTAGCACACTGAATATATTATTGTGTGTGTGTGTGTATTATGATTATTATTAAATTGGTTCAGTTCACCATTTCTACAATGAAATAAGCATCCCAAAGGCCAATGCAGAATACAAAATACTAATGAGATTTATGGTAAGCTGTAGTTGAAGTAAAGTCAAATTAAACTCGCACACCTCCATTTCAAGATTTTTTTCTAGTATTATTATAATTTTTTTTTTTGCGGCCTCATCTTGTGTGTGTGTGGGCATGTTTATGTGTAGTTCTCTCAAGTGGCATTTCAGATCTTGAATGAGACCATGATCACTTAAGTGTGAACATGATGAATTACTAAAACATCTTTACGCTCCAAAGACAAAAATGGCTTATTACAAGTGGCATGAAATATCCTCACACCTGAAGTACTTATGAAACTTTTACTTTTCTATCATTAAATGCACTTTTGACAGACTGGAATCATTTCTTCCAGCAATGTATTTGCTCGTATAAAGGGCCTCAACATCGCCAGAATATCTAAATCAACATGCCAGCAGTGCTAAATGAAACCCTTCCCCTGCTCATTCTGTTCCTAGAAGCATGAATAGCTTGTCGTTAATGAGAAACTCTAATATTCAAACCTCCTTTATCCCCTTCTCATGGACAGAGATTTCTTTCTGATTTTCTTCCTGGTCAGGTTTCTTCAAAGGATTCAGCAGAGCACTGCAGCAAATAAAACCATTCTAGGCAAATCATCTTGGACTTTTGTGATGCATGAACATAAATCTGCAAAATTACTGTAAAAAAGGTTATATTTGAAGAGTTTAAAACTGTCTTCTGTTGTTTCCATTTCTTTCTTTCTTTCTTTCTTTTTCTTTCTTTCTTTCTTTCTTTCTTTCTTTCTTTCTTTCTATTTAGCACATTTTCTTTCAAATATTTGAATACATTTTATGAGTTTCTGAAAATCTGCAGAACTATGTGCTCATATTGAAGATTTCTCTCTATTTAAACTCTGTCCTTTTTATAGCTCTTTGAAGTTTTGTGTTCAAAGTACAAATTATTTAATAACCTTAACTTAACTGGAAATGTTAGAAAATAAATGTTGGCACTTACACAGATTATGAATATTAAACTTTTCTGTTTAGTTTATTGATGTTATTTTAAGGAAATGTTCTTTTTAAGCCTCTGTTAATCCTCAATTTATCAAGCTGAGCCAATGCATAATTAATTAGTGGGTAATTAATTAATTCATCCACATCTAGTTTGTATATGATCCAAATATTTCCATGAGATTTCTCTTTAGTAAATCATGTCATATCTTGCTTTGACAGTATGCACAACAATGAAAAGATCTGTAGCAATAATACTGAAGATTTGTGTACCCAGCAATAAAGCGTATAGATATAGTCAGGATAAATGTTACTTAGTCTATACACACCATATATAAATACATTTGGGAATAGGTACAAAAGCAGTCTTATGACAATATTATGATAATTATGGGTTTACCTTCAAGATATGAATATCCTTGTTTTTCTTACTAGTGCTGTGTTCATTTCCTTTTACCTCTGAAATGTGAGTTGAGCAGATCAAGCATATCAGGTAAATGAAAAGTAATAATATTATAAGTAATTTTGCGCATGGTCCCATTAAATGAGGGCATCATATATATTTTCCTATTCATTCATGTCTTGCCAGCTTTAATTAAAGTGTCTGCGACTGAGTGAGAGAAAAGCCGTTATCTGAGTGACGGAAGCCATGCCTCTCAAGCACACTCATCAGTTCCTGCTGCCCTGAACTTCAGCTCAGATTAAACAGAGGACACTTCGGTCATGCTTACAGAGGCTTTCAGATTACACATTATTAAAAGAAAAATATTTTTTTAACAACATTTTCAACAATGTACCTGAAGATTTATCAATGGCAACCGAGAAAGAAAGAGATCAAAGAGGTCTGTCACAGAGCGCATTAAGGGAATATGCAATATAAGTTACTCAGTCGACAGGCTTTGTGTTATAATACTGATTACAGCAGAAACTATAGACTTTTCACTCATCTCTTCAGTGAAAAAATAAATGGCATAAGTAATGTATGCATACATTACATGAGACTATAAGACAATACTACTAACTGTATCCATTTATTCAATTCAATTAAAATTTATATGTACAGTATAAGCGCTTTTCACAATGCAAATTGTTGTTGCAAAGCCGCTTTACAGAAAAATAAAGATTCTACATAATGTTTAAGTAATAGCTTATTAGTGGTGACTATCTCAGAGTTGATGTCCATATGGTATGAAAACCACCAAGAAGTCAGAGTTTTTGCAACCTTAGGGAAGCAGGATGGATTATGTAAGCGTTATGGAAGACTTGTTATGTACTCAGTAGCTAAACCAATTAAGGCCTCCAAGTAAGTAGTAATATTTTGTAACTGATACAGAATGCTTAATAGGTAGCCAGTGCATAGAATGTCCCACCTTTGGAGTAATATGATCATATTTGCTTGACCTGGTAAGGACTCTAACGCCGCTGCATTTTTTGGACTATCTGTCGCTTGTTTGTTGAAGATGCAGGACAACCACCTAACCAGTACATTACAATAACTAGTCCAGTCTAGAGTTCATGAATGCATGAGAAAAATGTTGCATGTTCATAACTTAGCAATGATTTTTAGGTGGATGAATCTGCTGTTTTAAGTAACATGGGTTGCTGTCTAATATAACACCCAAATTTTTGACTGTAGAAGAGGTAACAATACCTCTCAATACCAATCAATAGTCATAAGTCTAGATGCAAATTGTAGTCTACATTTTTTTTTTTTTTTTTGGTCAAATTAAGTAATAAGTCTTATCCGAATTTAATAGGAGAGATTTATTGGTCATCCAGTCTTTCAAATTTTTAGCAACACACTCTGTGTAGCTTAGATGAAGTTAACATGGGACCATGAGACAAAGAGACTTAGTAAGTTTCATCTGGTCTTGCTGAAATATATAGTTATCTAATAATAGTGTATTACCAGAGTGGCAACATGTATACTGAAAATAGCAGGGGCCTAGCACAGATCTTTGCACCACTCCACACTGGATTTTTATTGAGATGACTCCCCATTTAAAAAAGACAAAGTGATAGCAGCACTAAGGTCAAGTAAAACTACTGTAAGCAATGAGATGCAGCCTTGGTCTGACGCAAAGAAACAAGTCACTTTCGTAATTTTAACAAGTGAAGTTTCTGTGCTATGATGGGGCCTGAAACCTGACTGAAAAATCTCATAGATTAACTTTTTTTTTTTTTTTTTTTTTTTTTTTTTTTTGCAGGAAGGAGCATAATTGAGCAGACACAGCTTTTTTTTTTTTTTTTTTCAGACATAAACCGAAGATGAAATGTAATTTGAACATAAACAGAAGCTGAAATGTGTCTGTAATTTGCCAGTTCACTTGGATCTAGTTGTGGTTTCTTAATAAGAGGCTTAATAACCACCAGCTTGAATGGTTTTGGGACATGACCTTAGAGATAACGACGAGTTAGTAACAGTGACAAGCGGTTCTTCAGCTACAGGTAACAACTCTTTCAGTAATTTAGTGGGTGCGGGACCTAATAAACATGTTGCTGGTTTAGATGCAGTGATAAGTTTTTTTTAGACCTTCCTGTTCTATAGTTGTAAAGCACTGCAGTTTTTTTCTTGGGGTGTGATGAATGAAGCTGATTTACAAGACACTGTCTACATTTGATATTGTATTTCTGATGCTATGTTATTTTTTATCAGTGAAGAAATTCATAAAGTCATTACTACTAAATTGTGAGGGCTTATTTAGGTTTTGGGTGGCGTCTGATTATTTGTTAATCAGCCACTGTGCTAAATAAAAACCTTGGATTGTTTTGGTTATTTTTTCTATGAGTTTGCAGATGTGCTCGGCTACCGGTGGCAGTTTTTAGAGCCTGTCTATAGCTGGACATACTGTTTTTCCATGCAATTCTAAAATTTCCAAGTAAGTTTTTCTCCATTTGCGTTCAGATTATGAGTTTCTTTCTTGAGAGAATAGGTACTGGTGTACCATGGCACAGTACATTTTCTCTAACCCTTTTTTTTATTTGATGGGCAAAAAGCTTCTAATGTATTAGAGAAAGATAGTGCCCATATTGCCTATTCATTTAATCTAGTTCATGTGTATCATTATAGGGTGAGCAGGAGAGCAGAATTAAGGTAAATCAGGCAGTTTTTTGTGCAATACTATTTTTGTGTTCTTGGCACAATAGTTCTAGCTACCGTGGAATGCTACAAGAGAACTATCCACATGGTCGATAGTACAGGAGACAAGCTCATTATAGTAATAGGCAGCATGTACGATAACAAGGTCATGGTCAGTAACATTGTCACTTTGAGCTTTGGTACATAAGATAAATTTCCAGGTGCTATATTTAACTCTAGTGTATGATTAAATAATCATACTAATGATAATTTATCTTCACGATTTGCAAGTAAACAACTTCTGATTGTGAGTCCTGCAGTTTGACATTAAACAATTCTGTAAGATGTTAGCCTTACATATCTGACACAGTCAGGACTTATTTTTTCTTACAAGTTGTGATTTTAGAGTTAACAATGTGCAGAAAACATTCAGACGTTTCTAATTTATTTGCCGTCCTATCAGCATGTCCTTACAGCGTTTAAATATCACTTCTTCTCACGTGTCTATTTCTGACTTTTGTTTTTTTCGTTTCACTCTCTGAATTCTTATTTCATATATGGCTCAATTTTCTGTGTTTTTTTGCCATTTATCATAAAAATATTATGTAACAAAATGGGGCTTGCTTTAACTAATATTTTATTCCCACAACATATAAGCTTTAAGATATGGTCCGTTTAAGCTATGTAGGGAGCCTGCCATCATGGTACTTGCCATTGTAAGTTACCGTGACTTTTAAATAGAGATTTGAAAATTATTTGTCGACATTTAACTTATATTGAACCAATCTACCATTTGCTTCATCATCTTTAATCTGATTTCCACATTTACAAAATAAAACACCCACTTAGAGGGCAGAGCCAGAGCTCGACCATTTTGTCAAGTCATGAGGGCGGATGGCTACCAAAAGCGACAATTCTTAAACCATAACTAAGTCATTCCTTAGTTTACTTAGCAGCACCCTCAGCATCTCTTCCCACGACTGGACAGGGTCCCAGTAAGGTGACCCACTGCAGTATCCTGTCCTTCAATTATTAAATGTTTGACCCAGTGTTCGGCATATACGTCACACATATTAATGTCTTGAAAATCCTTTTCTTCCATGTATGTGAGATTGCTAACTGAGCACAAACTGACGCCTGTGATGTTTTAATTTTCCTAAGTGAGTAAAGCACTGTAGCCTGTTTTCAAAGCCAGATACAGATATTTGTTATGGATTAACACACTATTTCACACCCCGCTCTGTTTGGCAGAAGCGCATTTCAGCCACAAGTTTATGAAGGTTTAAAGGGGACTAAGAACTGTGGGGCGTATACTGACATGCAAATGAGTAATTGCGTGAACGGTCAAGTGTCAGGCTTTCCTTAAAGCAGGATATTTTCCTTCCCCAACTACACGCATCAGGCAATGGCAACATACCGTACTGTGAATACAGTATGTACTGTAGATCCAGTCTGTACTGTACATAGCTACGTAACAGTTTGTTTTGTATAACCAAATAATCCATAAGAGGGCCTTCAAAAAATCTATTTGATGTAAAAAAAATCAAGACATGAGTGAATGGTGCTTTCGAAACAAGCTTCAGGAAGCTTTGATCAGTGGTTTAGCTCTCGACTCACCAAAGTATGTGAATCAGAAAAAAAATTGGTTGTGTTGAAACATACCATTCTAACCTTCGAAAATGTGATTGATTTAGAAAGCAATGGTTTAAATTGATATAGAGTTTGAAAATCATAGTTTCGCAATCGCTAGGTCATTAAAAATAATGGTTCCAAGGTCTAGAGATGCAGTTCTTACTACATTTGATCTTCTTTTTTAACTTGCCACACCACAGTTTTTAGCAAAACACTGCTATGCTGCAAAAAATGTCAATCCATCCACCCAGGTGTTTACAGAGAAAAAAGCAGTGGAATGCAAAACAAATGCTTTTGTGTGAATGGTCCCTTGAATTCAACTGTTTCATTTTTTGCTCAAGAATGCCAACTTACAGATCAACTTAATGACTACATCGCCTTTGCGTTTATAATGCTACACGCTGTTTATGGAATAATTGCATAATACATATAACTATAACCACACTCCACATAAATGTGTCATTCTATGGAAGCCTGTTAGAGGTAATTGCCACTTATCTTAACAAAAGATTTCTGAGTTTACATCTCCTAATTTGTCCTGTCTCTGGCCTTCCGAAGCTACATCGTGCAGTATTTTTGTTGTTGTGTTGTTTTTTCAGGTAAATGTTCCTTTTATCTTACAAACTCTTACTTTTCTCAGATTTGTCAGTTTAAATTTCACATTCTGACTTTTTCTCCTAGAAAATGCAAGGAAGCAAGTCAAAAGTGAGATAGACTTACCTGCAAGACAGTCTGACTGGAGCACAATACTTTGTTTCTTAATGGTGAAACAAGGTTAATACATATTCACAAGAAAAACAAACATGGATGCTCATTTTAGAGAGTCAGTCGGTCAACATTGTATTCAGTCTTTAAATAATCTTTTTGTATATCTAAACAATTCATACTTATATTTTCCAGGTGCTTGGAACAATAGTTCTACCGGGCGATAACATGGAGCCATAGTTATTATCAGTAATAGGCAGCATGTACGATACAAGGTAATGGTCAGTAACATTGTCACTTTGAGGTACTATAAGATAAATTAAATGTGATATATTTAAATCTAGTGTATGATTAAAATAATAATAATAATAATTTTCTTAGAATTGCAAGAAACAAATTCTGAATTGTGAGTCCTGCAAGTTTACATTAAACAATTCTGTAAGATGTAGCCTTACAATCTTACAATTCAGACTTTTTTTCTTACAATTGTGAGTTTATATTTAACAATTCAGACTTTTCATAATTTATTTTCCTCTCAGAATTTACTTACAGAGTTTAAATATCACTTTTCTGACTTTTCTTTTCTCTGAATTCTTATTTTATATTTCTTAATTCTGTGTTTTTTCGCCATTTATCATAAAATATTATGTAAAAAATGGTGCTTTAACTAATATTTTATCAAAAATATAAGCTTTAGAATTGGTCCTTTAATCTATGTAGGAGCTGACATCATTTACTTCCATTGTAAGTACCTGACTTTAACTGAGATTTTAACATTGGTTGTCGACATTAACTTATATTGAACCAATTACATTGCTTCATTCATTTAAATATGAATTCACATTAAAATTCAAACACACACTTAGAGCAGAGCATAGCTCCCATTTGTCAGTCATGCAATTCTTAAACCTATATTAAGTCATGCATTAGTTTTACTTAGCAGCAGCATCGCATTTCTTCAAAGACTGACAGGGTCCCAGTAAGGTTACCCACTGCATGTATCCATTCAGTTATTAATGTTTTGACAGTGTTCAGGCATATACTTCAACATTATGAATGTCTTAAAATCCTTTTCTGCATGTATGTGAATTGCTAACAGGCAAAAACTGACCCTGTGATGTTTTATTTTCTAAGTGAGTAGCTACTGTAGCCTGTTTTCAAAGCACAGAGACAGAATTTTGATTTGATGTAACACTATTCCCATGCTCTGTTTGGCAGAAGCCATTTCAGAAAAAAGTTTATGAAGGTTAAAGGGGCATAAGAAATGTGGGGGAGTTATATTGACATGCAAATGAGTAAATTGCGTGTAAACGGTCAAGTGTCATGGGCTTTCCCTTAAATCAGATTTTATACTCTTCCACAAATACATGCATCAGTGCAACTGGCAACCACATACAGTACTGTAGAATACAGTATGTACTGTACATAGCTACTGTAAACAGTTTGTTTTGTGTTTTGTAAGAGGGCATTCAAAAAAATCTATTTTTGCATTTAAAAAACACAAGACTCATGTAGTGATGGTTGCTTTCGAAACACTGCTTCAGGGAAGCTTTGAATCAGTGGTTTAGATCTTGACTCACCAAGTATTGTGAATTCAGAAAAAAAATTGGTTTTGTTGAAACATACCATTTCTAACCTTCGAAAATGTGATTGATTTAGAAAGCAATTGGTTTAATTGATATAGAGTTTTGAAAATCTTAGTTTCGCCAATCGCTAGTTCATTAAAAACCTCTCCAAGGTCTAGAGATGCAGTTCTTACAATTTGATCTTCTTTTAACTTGTGCACCACATTTTTAGAACACTGCTATGCTGCAAAAAATGGCAATCCATCCATCCATGTGTTTACAGAGAAAAATGCAGTGGAATGCAATGTTTCATTTGCTCAAGAATGCAACTTACAGATCAACTTAATGCTACATCGCTGTTTATAATGCTACATCGCTGTTTATGTAATAATTGCAAATACATATAACTATAACACACTCACATAAATTGTCCACATCTATTGAAGCCTGTTAGAAGGTAATTGCGACTTTTATCTTACAATTAAGATTTCTGAGTTTACATCTCATAATTCTGTCTTTATTCTCTGAATTCTGACTTTACATCTTGCAGTTATTTTTTGTTGTTGTTGTTGTTTTTTAAAGGTAACTGTTACTTTTATCTTACAAATCTTACTCTTCTCAGATTTGTCAGTTCTAAATTTCACAATTCTTGACTTTTTACTCCTAGAAATGCAAGGAAGCAAGTCAAAATGGTGAGATATGAACTTAACACTGCAAGAAAGTCTGAACTGAGATCACAATACATACTTTAATACATTTTTTTTTTCGCTTTAATGGTGGAAACAAGGTTCATAAATTCTCACAATAAAACAAAACACTGGATGATTAGTTTTTGAGTGTGTTTATGTTTTTTAATTTTATTTGTTTTGATCAATGTTTCATCGATTCACTTAAGTCATTCATCAAGTTCAAGTCATTTAAATAATCTTTTTTTGTATTATATAAACAATTCATATTTTAATTATTTTTACAAGATAATAGCCTATATTTTAATACATTTTTGATTGCTGTATTGCTAATTGTGTTTATAGGTTTATTGATAACATTTAAAGTAAAATGATGTGTTCAAATGTCATTGTTATGATCCAGGTAAATACTGCTTTGAATGCAAAATAAATAAAATGATATAATCTGATATAATATACAATAATATACACAGTAGCTTGTGCCACTATATTCATCGTTGTCTTTTTTTTCCGTAAAATTTAATTAACTCTTATGAAGAAACTTGCAGTGTAAAGAAGACCCTGCTAAATGCATTACCTAGAAATTGTGTGCTATAGGTTGTGAGAAAAACTGCAAAAAGTTGTTATTTTTGTTATTTTCACAGTACATGGTTATCACCTAAACCTGTTAGAAAACAACAAGCAAGCAAATCTCCTGTGTATATGGCTCAATCTTGACATATCAAACAAGCTCTGTTTTTATCAAACAGACAGCTGTTTTCTCCAATTAAAAAAAAAAACAAAAAACACTTAGGGAGTGACCAGAACTGTCTAAATCCTATCAGCAACAACCTAACCACTGAGAAATATCTTGCAAATCAACAGCCAGCAGTATGTGCCTGCTTCAGCATAGCTGATCTGTCTGTAGGTCTTTGCAGCATGTATGCATCTGTTTGAAGCTCTTTTTGTCTCTGCTGTCCCATGTTGCATGTTGTGGGTGTGTGTGTGTGTGCTGTGTGGTGTGTTTGTGTGCGCAGTTTAGACAAAGCAGTGTTGTGATTATACAGTCCACAGTGTGCAGCCTTGATAGAGGCTCATCTGTGGTGATACTAATGCTTTTGAACAGCTCCAGGTGTGCAGCATGCCGCGTTTGATTCCTTTCTCCCTTCTCCCCAAAACCTTTACTGTATGTCCGCCCCAGGGTCTGACAGCTGGAATGGGCTGACCTATTTACCACAGTCGAGGAAGAAGTCTCTGTTGTGGGCTGGGGTACCACATCTCATCCACAGAGAGAGAATAATGAATGAGAACAACAAAAAGCACTACAGCACAGTTTGTAGAATTCTACAGAGCTTTAAATTACACTTCAGATGAAACATAATTTACATCTTCCATCTGATGTACTGTAATATGAGGCAACACACAGTGTTTGTTGGAGAGCACTTCAAGCAAACAAGCCTGGAAAGAGAGGCCTGTTTGAAGATGTTTTCAGTTTTAATGTGATTCAAACAAGTAAATGAATAAATAGCATAATATAACGTTTGAAACTTTAGTTATTTTGGGGTACGTCAATTAATATATAGTTTTTTTTTCTTCAGGACAGCAGTAAAGATTTTAGCTGAAACTGTGGTGATTCATAAAGTCAGTGGCTACCATCACTTTCAGAGTCTATTTTATTTTGATTATATTTGGTTATTTTTGATTATATAGAGATGATTTTGCTTCATAAGACCTCAATAAAACATCAGGTGCCATGGGTATTAATAAATCATATACAAGCAATGTAAAATTAATACCCATGGCACCTGATGTTTTATTGAGGTCTTATGAAGCAAAATAATCAGTCAGTGCAAGAAACTGAACATTGTTATGGCATTATTACATAATCTTGGACATTATCTTGGATGGCCTACTGGTGAATAAATTAACAGCAAATCAAATTAACAGTAAACTATTATTTTATGATCACAGCTTCCATTATTTAAAATAACAGTAAATACATTTGCAATGCTGATCGTGTAACACTGAAGTAATGATGCTAAAATTATATTTTACAATATAGCTGTTTTTACTGCATTTCTATCATATTTTACAATCTTTTCTTTTACATTTGTAAAATTAAATATTTTTACATGTATTTTTCATTATGTAATTTTACTGTTTTGTAATAGTTTGAACAGCAGCTTTTGATACCAACCTTTCAGATAAATAATATAAAAAATATATAGAGAGAAAGATCTATACATTTTGCCACTGTAACTGTGCTACAAGACCCCTAAAAATATCAGCAATGGCAGGAGTGTTTGAAACGTGTTATTTTTTTTACAGTTCCCTTTGATGCTGCTAAATAACATACTGTGGCTTTAATGGGATCGGTCTGAAGGGGAATATTGTTAGGAGGCATCCCACACTCTGTCTTGTTTAAGCTCTGTTTGTCTCTATCTTTCTCAGCTGTATCTCAGGGGAATTGAAGCTAATGAACTTCAAGGGGATATGAAACCTAGTGTAATACTGTTGGGATTTGCCCTTTGTACGGAATCAAAGCCACTACTGTTTGAGTGAGATAAAAACACATGCTTTCTTAAAGTTCATGAAAGAACTTCTCCACTCTACTCAGCTCTGATGAGAGAGTGTTCTTCACAAATGCTCATTTTCTCTCTCTCTGCTCTCTGTTCTTATTTCTCATTATCATTTTTTTCTCTTCTGGGATTCCCTTTTTTTTGAGGGTCATCTTCTCTCAGGCAATATTAGTAGCACACCTGTTCAAACAACTGAACAAAGCAATTTAAGGCCAGCAGATCATATCATGGTGGGGGGAGGTAATATTTAAATTTGATCCAACTATGATCTGTCAGTGATTCTTCTGTGTCTAAGGATACAGGTGTTTGCAATTTAACACATTTCTAGATTCATTTCCATGTACAAATAATTTCGGACATTGTTCATTTTCAACGAGAGTTGACATTTATGTCGACAGATGCATCAAAGACAACTGGCAAACTTTATGCAAATTAGCAGCAATTGCCAATGATGCGCCGGTTGAATAACTACTAGCTGACAATATGAAGTGGTTTATTTTGCTATAGAGTGAAATGGTGAGTGTGATTTCACCAAGTACAACATCCTTGTTGATCCTGGGACAACATTCCAATCAACCAATCAGAATTGAGATATTACTTTTCAAGAAATATCTGCTTTAGGCTTACAATCAGGGTTAGGTGCTTCTACATCTTTGTTAATCAGCTATCATTTCCCTCTGATTTTAGGGAATAAATTATGGGTAGGGTTAGGTTTAGGGGTAGGGATTGGGTTGTTAAGTCTGTATTTTTGGACAATAATGTTGATCCAGGATCATCAGAAGATGCTGATCCAAAAACATGTCTGTCTTGGCAAAATCACAGTGACCAGAGTGAAACAGCCCATCCACTTATTTCAGCAGCCTTGATTTAAAAGATTTATTTCCATTTTCAATTTTCATTTTTCATTTTTTTTTTTTTTTTTAAATAGGGATTTAAAAAATAAAATAAAATTGTTATAAGCCATGAACCAAACCAGCCACCTATGAGGTGAATCACAACTTTGATTTAAAGCAAAAAAAGTATTTGAAAATCGCACAAAAAGACAAAGTTAAGAAAATGCTAGTAAATTTAAACCAATAATTAAAAGCAAACACCACGATAAGAAATGAGAATTTCCACATGGAACTATTTCTTTTGAATAGAAAGATCGAAATGGGCTTTACAGAATACTTTAACTCGTCAAAACTTTTTCCACCACTTCTCAACCTCCCCCAACCATACAATTGTGTACGACAAGGCCACAAGATTACAGTGCGCGAACGACACCACACCTCTTACCCCACAAAAACCCAAATTACACGACACTGCAAATGCCATCACATCAATAAACAAACACACAAGACCAACACACAATCTATTTCATTTCAGGATGTTTGTATTATGTTTTTTCACCTGGTTCCTTGCAAATATGCACAAACATATAAAGATTTAAGTAGTTTGAGAGCTCAAGGTGATCCTGATATAATGTCATGCAAAGTGATCCTGAGTGCAGGCACGTAATGAGTGTTCTTTTGGCATAAAAGTACCTTGCAATTGTCAGAGCTTTTTATGGGTAATGTGAGTCTTTCACCATGAATTCTGCTGGTTAAACATGGACTATTAAATAAAAAAAAAAAAAAAAACAAAAAAAAAAAAAGTTGCAATAATGTGGGACTGAGTGGGGCTCCAACAAAAGCAATTTACCATTAGATTAAACAACATCGTAGGGTAGTCGTATTAACGGTTTATAGACTATTGTTCCAAAATAATTTCCCAGTTAGAAAATACAATAAGATTTTACTTCTTTCTCAACCATGCCACTGTATAAAGACTGGCTTACATTTGTACACCAAACAACTCACCAATAAAATACATGTGTGGGCATAGAAATATGTGTTTTGAGTTATTTTATAATTATTACCTGTATATATTTAAAGCGATCCTATAAGAAAAATGCAAACAATTATTACAATACTATTAAAATTATGTCTTCTTGAACAAAAAAAATGGCATTCAGAGTGTGTAAAAGAACGTTACACTAAAGTCAGTTGAACCCGAATATGAACAGTTTTGCTATGCATCGTTAAAAAATCAAGTGTGTCAGATATCCGTTTGTAATCCGTGTGGCTGGAAATAGGAACAATTCAACACAGGGAACTCCAACTCACCAACCGCCAGAGATTTAATCAAGTTGTGTCCAGTAGTGAAAGGGGCTTGGACTATTGTGTAAGAGGTTGGTGATGGAAAAAAGATAGAAAAGGTAGTGCAAGAAGGAGGATGGGGTACTGGGGGATTAGAATTTGTTTAAAGAAGGTAAATTGCTTGTCAACTAAATACATTTGCTCGTCTTTGAGTGCCAACTGATTACCATGAGATAAACACCTGCATAGTTGGCATGGTGATATCCTTGCTCTTTAGTTTTGTTTTGCATCCTCAGCACTTAGAACAGACCTGCTGACGCATTGTAAACTTGGCCTTCGTGTTTTATAGCTTTGTTTTGCAATATAATTTGACATAAATTAACCAGCAATATGATGTAATTTATTTATTTATTTAAGTAGTTTTATTTATTTTCATGTTATATAAGTGATGGAAAACGTTTTTTTATTTATTATTATTAATCCAGTTTTAAAATTGCAGTCTGCAGCCAACGTATGTACGAGGAATAAGGCACATCTGGTTACATTTATATTTAATGATTGATCTGAAACAGAGAAAACCGCTCTGTAGATTGATGGACAGAGGAAGTGTAAGCACCTGTCTGAGCTGATGACAGATTTTCATGCCGACAGCTGAGTTTAATTAACAGACCCCTAAAAATATGGTATACATCACATCGGAATCTCCTCGGATTAAATCTTCCGGTTGGCCACCAACTGTATTGGGCCTAAAGAAAACATTACTGTGCATCTCTAAATTTGTGTCCCTCTTCAAATCCTTGCTGTTTTGTCTAATTTTGGATCTGAACAATACAGGAGAGAGAAGTACAGTATGATTTTCATCTGGTAAAAAACAGATGCAGTATTTGATCTGTACAGAACCACATACGATATGTAGACTTCTGTCACTGGGGATGACAGTCAGTGCACATCTTGTTTTCTGACGGATGTTCCAAGGGAACATGAGATATCATCAATTATCAGCATGCAATGAAGTGATGGTGATTCTTGCTATGAATATATTTGCTATCTTTGGATGGCTTTAAATAACATCTATGTAACTTTGGCTGTTGTTGCCGTTATAGTATCACATTTCTGATGCTAAATAAAGTTTTTGAAATATGTTTATAAGTGTACTAAAGTTAAAAAGTTTACCCAAAAATGTTGAAAATTTACTTACCCCCTAAGGCCAATTAGACAGATTGGAACAGATTTAGAAGAAATTTATCATTATGTCACTTGCCTCAACAAACTGATCCTCTGCAGTGAAAATAGGTTGACGTTAGAATGAGAAGGAGGTTCAAAAAGGCTGTAAGTAAAAAATCTGACTGTGTATAAAGAAAACAAATTCATCATTAAGGGGGGGTGTGTTTTAATTAAACTGTTGCTTTTGATCAAATAAAACGAGTCCATTGTGCATGATAATGATCCTCTATTAGTGAAAAGGTGAGTATATCCTGTTGCCCTCTCCACATTAAATCTACCAACATATTAGTTTATAACGTCGTTTAGGTCTATTTGTATTTGTAAACAGAAACTTGATCTCTGCCTATTCGTCCTGAATCAGATGAGATGAATTTTTTAATTGGAGAAAGACACTCAAATTTGTTTTTCACAAACATGCAAGCTTTTCCACTACACAAGATGTTGATTGGATTTGTGGGATTGATAGTGATGTATTTTATCAGCTGTGTTGGACTCTCATTCTGATGGCACCCAATCACTGCCAGGAGCATCCACTGGTGAGAAAATGTGATGTCAAGAATTAATTGCTCCAAAGATGTTCCTATTGCTTTACTTTTGAAGCCTATTATCTCATTTAGATATCATGGGACATTTTGATATTGGAGTTAGTAAAAATCCTTTTTGCTCTTCGCCTACTAGGTTCATGAATCTAATTTATACAAGATGCATCATAAGAACCACTTAGCAGTCCAGGTAACAGGTTTTTAGTGCTTGTATCTACGTTTCAGCCACAAAATCTTGAGGTAAATATTCAAACACAGATACGTCTTGCTGTTCATAACTGAGGGATGGAAAAATAGACCACTCTAAAAGCTTTTCAAAACAAACTGTGATTGATTAAGTGTAGTGGAAAACAGTTAATCAAAAATAAATTGATGCCTAATGTTCTACCAAGTTGCCATGACATTCATTCTGGAGTGAGCTATTAAATATATGTATGGAAAACGTCTGTAAATTGCTTTCTACAAGATAAGATCAAGAAAAGCTGGTGTGACGATGCTGGTAACACAAATAGATATAAAAAGTTGTGCACCAAAACATAAATAAATCAAATAATTAAGAAAAATAGGACCAATCTAGAGATATATACAGTATAAGAAAATAAAAGGAATGTAAAAAATAATGTTACAATAAATTGTTAAAAATATAGAATGGTGTGATTATGAATTAAGCAAAACAATACAAAACCAAACCATTAATATAAACTTAACAAACACTACCCTTCCTACAGAAGCCGTTTCCTTCGGGGTGGAAGATGTTTGTCTTACGCTCTCCCCTCTGGTGGCCAGAGGAGGTGCAACAGCCCTCCCCAGCCTACACATAGCTGGTGGACATTTTTAGGCCAGATGAACCTTGTGAAGTCCCAGTCATCAAGCTTGCATGAGCATTTCCTCAGTGGGCTCTTGGGATTCTGCCCGTTGAGAAGGAAAGCTGCCTTTCTTCCTGACCTGAATCACGAGATCTCAAGGTCCTGGAAGCAGCCTTTCATCCTCCCATCTCACTAATGCAGGTGGCCGCTGACTTCAAAAACCTCATAGGTTCTGTGGAGCAGGGGTACGTCGCAGTCCCGGTGGTTGAGGACACACTCACTGCGCACCTCTCACTGACTTCCAGCCCCTCATGGAAGTTAAAACCCTCCCCTCCCATCTAAGCCTTGTAGGACCACTTTCCGAGTGTAATAACGGTAAAGTCCTTACATGGCATTGGAGGGACAGGCAGGTGTGCGCTGTCACACACCCATGGCCATCCTTCAGGCCTACCCAATGGAGGTGCCTGAAGCGAGATGGATGAGGGGGGCGGTGTAACCCCTTGAAGGCTCTTACAAAGCTCAAGTCAAGTCACCATTTATTTTATATAGTGCTTTAACCTAAAAAAGATTGCGTTCAAAGGCAATGCCCTGTGGTTGTGTATGAACAACATTAATGTGGAAATACAGTGTGTCAATAATGCAAAATGACAGTTAAAGGCAGTTCATCACTGAATTCAGTGATGTCATCATGCAGCTCAGTTCAGTTTTAAAATAGTATCTGTGCAATAATTTGCAATCAAGTCAATGATATTGCTGTAAATGATGTCGTCCCCAACTAAGCATGCCAGACGGCGGACCAGCGGCAAGGAAACCACAAACTACATCAGTGAACAGAATGGAGAAAAAAACTTGGGAGAAAAGGAAAGGAACACAAGGCTCAGTAGGTCGGGGGTCCAGTTCTCCTTGACCAGACGAAACAGAGCAGTTCAATTCCAGGCTGCAGCAAAGGTCAGATTGGCAGCAGGAAGAATCATCTGTTTCCTGTGGTCTTGTCCCGGTGGTCATCTGGAGACAAGGTATTTACGGGGATGATATTTATATGTCTCTGGGGGCTCTCGTTGTCCTGGTCTCCGCCGTCCTTTTCAGGGCTTGTAGGCAGGGTCCTTTCTAGGTGCTGATCCACCAATCTGGGCTGGATACGTACTGGTATCCGGGTGACTGCCAGTGACCCTCTGAACTTGGATACAGACTGGATCTGGGTGGCTATGCGCTGAACTCGGAATAAGAGAGAAACAGACTATTATTAGCGTAGATTGCCATTCTTCTACCGATTTGTAGCAAGTACATCGGGTGTCATGGAATATGGTGTTCACGGTTCCGGTTTACCTAATTAATGCATCCTAAAAATCCTTTACGGATATTTGGATATTAGAAAGCATATATAGTGTGGTTATGTGTAAGCTAGGTTAAAGAGATAGGGTCTTTAATCTAGATTTAAACTGGACAGAGGTGTTCCTGCCTCCCGAACAATGTTAGGTAGGTTATTCAGAGTTTGGGCGCTAATAGTAGAAGGATCTGCCTTCCCGCAGTTGACTTTGATATTCTAGGTATTATCAAAATTGCCAGAGTTTTGGAGAACGCAGGCAGGCTGTGGAGGACTATAATGTAACAAGAGCTTGTTCAAATACTGCGGGTGCCTAAAACCATTCAGGGCTTTATAAGCAATACGCAAGATTTTAAAATCTTATACGAGGTTTGAGAGGGAGCCAGTGCAGTGTTGACAGGTACTGGGCTAATATGATCATTATTCATGGTTTCTAGGTAAGAACTCTAGCTGCTGCACTTTTGGACTAACTGGAGTTTGTTTACTAAGCGTGCAGAACAACCCACCCAATAAAGGCATTACAAATAGTCCTAACTTGAGGTTATAAATGCTATGGATTAACATTTCTGTATTTGACATTGAGAGGCATTACGAGCCGTAATTTAGATATATTTTATGGAAAAAATTGCAGTTTTACACAAATGCTTAGAAACGTGGCTTTCTAAGGGAAAGGTTGCTATTAAATAGCACAACCTAGGTTCCTAACTGATGAAGAAGAACTGACCAGAGCAACCATCAAGTCTTAGACAACGTTCTTAGGTTTATTACATGCAGAGCTTTTAGGTCCCTTAATTATCATCTCTGTTTTTTCAGAAATTAGCAGTAAGAAATTACTCGTCATCCAGTTTTTTATATTGACTAGGCATTCCGTTAGTTTTTCAAATTGGTATGTTTCCCCGGGCGGTTCACAGCGAAAGAAAGAAATTATAGAGCTGAGTACCATCAGCCTAACATGTGAAAGATTAACCACCATGTTTCCTGATGATATTTCCCAAGGGTAACATGTAAAGTGTTGAAGAGTAAGGGCCCCCTAGTACGTGAGCCCGTTGAGGTAGTCCCTAATCATACTGCGCTTGTGATCGATATGATTTGTTTTACCTCTTCATTCACTGCTACGAATTGATGGCGGGTCATATAAGTACGATCTAAACCATGCTAATGCAACTTCCATTAATGCCAACAAAGTGTAATTGTGTTTTTCCAACGTGTTGTAAATATAATTGTGAGGATGTACTACCTTTTCTAGTATCTTGGACAGAAAAAGGGATATTTAAGATCGGTATATACATAACTAGTTCTTCTGGTCAAGTTGTGGTTTTTGATGAGCGGCTTAATGAACAGCCACTTGAAGGTTTGGGGAATATCCTAATAACAATGAGGAATTAATAATAGTCAGAGAGGATCGATGACTTCTGGAAGCACCTCTTTGTAGGGCTTAGATGGAATAGGGTCTAACATAAGGTTGTTGGTTAGATGATTAAAAGTTTAGAACAAATATTCCTCTCCTATAGTAGAGAGATGAGGGACACCTGTTCCTCAGGGGATGCTATAGTGCACTGCCTGAGTGATACTGAAGCGACGGCTGCATGTGTTACAATTTATCTTATCGTTATCCGATTGTTTGTAGAAAGTAAAGAGTTCACAAAGTCATTACTGCTGTGATGTTGGGAAATGTCACCACTTGTTGATGTTGCTTTATTTTTCATTAATTGCCAATGTATTCGAATAAATACCTGGGGGGTTATGTTGTTTTCTTCTAAAAGAGAGACGTAAAAGTAATCAGTTTAGCTGTTTTTAATGCTTTTTGTAAGATTAGGTTACTTTCCCTCCAAGCAATACGAAATACCTCTAGTTTTGTTTTCCTCCAGCTGCGCTCCCATTTTCTGGGCTGCTCTCTTTAGGGGTGCGAGTTTGTGCTCATTATACCACGTTGTCAGACTGTTTACCTTAACCTTTCCTTAAGCGTAAGGGAGAAAAACTGTATTTAAAATGCTAGGAAAAAGAGAAAGTCCATAGTTTCTGTTACATTATCAAGTTGTTTCTGACGGTTTTTGGATATGACTTAAAGGAATTGGGATACATCAGGAAGATTACTTACAAAGCAAGTCTTTTGTAGGTAGCACAGTGAATGGTTCTACCATACTTGATAACAAGAAGTAGAATTTACAGTTTTAGCTATATGAAGTTTGGAACAAAAACTAAATTAATTAATACTTGAGGATATCATTCACTTGGCTGTCAAATTTCAACCCCCATCCAACATCAATTACCCGTGACAGTATTAAATCTAGAGTATGATTTCGACAATGGAGTAGGCCTGAGCACGTGTTGTCTAAACCCCAATAGAGTTCAGAATGTCTCATATAATGCTGATTACCAATGCATTCTTTTTCACTATCAACATGTATATTAAAATCACCAACAATTAAAACTTTATCTGCAGCCCAGCACTAAACTCGGATGTAAAAATCAGCAAACTCTTTAATAAAGTCTGTATGGTGCCATGGTGGCAGGTATACAGTAGCAGTACAAACATTCACAGGGGATTTATCATAACATTTGTTTTCTCTGGATTAATGTATAGTTAACGCACCAATACTTCAAACGAGTTATACTTGAAGGCCTGCCCTCTGAGAAATCCTGAAAAACTATTGTTATAATTTGAAGCAACACCTCCCTCTTTACCTTTGGACGTGGCTCATGTTTATAACAGTAATTCTGGGGTGTAGACTTCATTTAAAATAAATGTAATCATCAGGTTTAGCAAGGTTTCTGAATAAAAACCAGTGTGCATCTAGATTATGATCAGTGATCATATTATTTACAAAAAAATGCTTCGTAGAAAGGGACCTGATATTCAATAAGCCAAGCTTTATCATTTGTTTATCCGTATTGCATCTGTTTTTTATTTGCTGAACCTCAATTAAATTGTTGCTCTTAAATTGGTTTGGATGTTTTTTGTATTTTCTAGCAGACACAGTCTCTATAGTGTGATATCTAGGTGAAAGAGTCTCTATGTGCTGAGAATTTAACCTGACTTCTTTGACGTGTGAGGCAGCTTTAAAAGCAGACGATCGGTTTAGCCAGTCTGTCTGCTTCCGGACTGGGGCCCAGTTAGTCAAGTACAAACCTGCTGCAAAGGCCCTGTTACCGGAAACCGAACAATGTACAGGACTCCCTGAGCTAGACGCATCCAAAGCCGTATCTAGAGCCCTCACATTCTTACTGTCCTCAATTTAAAGTTTGGATGGCGTGTCTCTAATTCTGAAATCTTCTCTGTCAGCCTAACTATTTCCATGCATTTATCACATGTGAATCCCTAGTCACCGACAGAGATAGATAAACTATACATGTGGCAAGCAGTGCAAATAACAATTAGCAGGAGAAACCATTACTCCAATGTGCTTGATGAAAGATTCTTACCACAGTTGTTTGATGAACTTGCCGAAAAACCGGAGAGAGAGAGTAGAGGAGAGAGAGGAGAGGAGAAAAGAAAACAGTGATAGGCACGAATGGGAACACTAATGACAAAGCTAACCAGTGCTAACGCGATGCAGGTGCACTGCACTCACGGATTTAAAATAAAAGTGAACGATCAAATTAGTCAGATAAGATTGATAAAAATATCAGAAAATATGGTGGGGATTAAGTTAAATTGTATCACTTTAAACAACAGAGAGTGGATAGTAATAGTAAAAGATTCTACAGAAAAAACAAAGCTACAAAAGAGTTACGATCACAAAACAGCAGCAAGGCAAGCAGGGAGGAATAACACTGTCCAACAGCTACACCCGCTGAGTGTCCCTTATGAGCACACAGCACGGGCAGTTGAACAGCAGTTTATGGCAGGTTTGGTGGTGGCTGAGTGGCTGCCCAGTTTGTTCAGTGCTGGAGTTCCTGCAAGATAAGTTTTCAGCTGGAACGACCATTACCACCCTGAGGTCTATATAGTGGCTTATTGCTGATCAAAGGGTCTCGGACGATGTCCCAACGGGGGTAGCATTGTTTGGTCTCCTCCGTTATTCATCGAGTTTAAGCGCTTGAGGCCGCTTCATCCTCTAGTTTCCCTTCTTGGGACCTTCTTTTTCTGTCCTGAAGGGGTTGATGGAGCCTCCTTTTGGAGCCTCTAGAGTCAGCTACTGAGAGGATTCTGATGCTAAAGGTTACTCTTTTGTTGGCACTGACCTCTTTAAAGCATGTAGGGACTTGCAGGCTCTCTCTGTCAGTGAGTACTGCATTGAGTTGCTCCTTGTCTGGTCAAGGTATTCTTGAGACCAGACCAGGTTATGTCCCCAAAGTTCTTTCTATGTCTTTTTGTTCGCAGGTGGTGGTAGTTTTTTGCAGGCTTTCTCTCCCTCCTCTTCGAAGTCGAGGACAGTAATCTTAATCTGCTCTGCCCTGTCAAGGGCCCTGATGTATGTGGACCATTTCAGTCAGGGCGTAAGTCCTACAGTTGGATGTTTTTGGTATGTTTTTTTTCTTTTTTGCCGGCCGCAGAGGGCTAGCCACATCAAACTTACACAGCTTCCCACTGGGTTGGGGAAGCTATTTCGATGGCCTACAAGGTGCACCATCTGCCTTCACCTCTAGACATCAGGGCTTATTCCCACCAGGGTGGTGGCTTTCTCCCAGCTTTGTTTTAGAACAGTGGTTCCCAATCCTGGTCCCAGAGAAACCCCACACATGCACATTTTAGATGTCTCCATATTCAAACTACCACCTGATTAAACTCATCAGATTATTAGTGAAGACTCCAAGACCTCAAATGTGTGTATCAGATAAGAGAAACACCAAAAGCGTGCAGTGTTAACTCTAGTTGGGAACCACTAGTTAGAGGGATTCCCCTGGAGGATATCGGTCTTTTTTATGGCGGCAGTTTGGTCCTCTCCCCATAACTTTTGTGAGGTTCTATAACCCTGATGTGAACACGTCCCCTGGCTCCCAGGTTTTTTTTCTGTTTGAGCCAGCTGTGTGTTTTAGTGTTCTGGTCTGTAAGACTTTTGGCAGCATGGTAGCTTGGCGTGTGTGGTTATTATTCCATTGCTTAAAGCTACACAGTCTGGGTTTATTTACGTTATCCCATGTTTTCTGAGTAGGGATCGAGAAGCTGTGTCTGCTGCCAAGCTCTCATGCTGTTGACCTGCTTCTTTGACAGAAAAATCTGAGGGGTAAGATGGCGCAAGCGCGGGGTCATGCCAATTACATATGAACGGTTAGGGACGGTATCTCATGCCATCAGCCAATGAATTGGCATGATTCTATATGGGCTTCAAAAAGAAAAAAAATATTGTAATATTTCACATTTTTGATCATATATTGCAGCTTTGATATGCATTTATTTCATAAACATTAAAAAAAATCTCCACCAACTCCACTTGTTTGATTGAATGTCATATTAAAATATATCTTTGACATTAAGTTTCAAAACTATTTTATACCAGTCAAATGGGACTGTAATGGTGGAAACCTCTTGATTAATGGCATTACACCCTATTTAGGGCCTCTTCCAAAGCTAAAAGACAGTCTTCTGTCATGTGGAAAACAATGCAGTAATATAAGGGTCTTTATATGATTGTCTCAAAAAAGCACACATGATCCAAGGGTCACAATCTCCCCCCGGCAATAACAAAAATCTCTCTTGGGGAACTTGTTCCATTTAGATTTTATGATTTCTACACTCCAAGGCCATAACTCATGTGTCTTGTTTTCACTTTCACTCTGTTTTAAAAAATATCCCTAAATACCTAAACAATCCAATCACATGTCACAGAGCGTGCCAGAAATATCCGATTCTGACAAACCGTATCCTCCTCATATAAAAATACATCTTGTGTCGCCTGCACATCCTGCGGCCAGTCTGGTAATTCGGTGGCTTATTTGATTTGGCCAGAGTGCTGTCCTGCAGGTCAGTGGAGCATGGCTCATCCAATCAAACACTGTGCAGTGTGAGGGAGTGTGTGTACATACGTGTGTGTATGTGGCGAAGGATGCAGTGTGAGAGTTGACGTATTAAGTTAAATACAGTAGATGGAGAAAATAAAAAACATAATACCCTTCACAGATGGTCTGGGATCTGAGGTATGGTCTCTGTGACAGATGGCTGGCAATATCTATTGGAATATCCAGCACAGGTCTCAGCCTAACAAAAAGCTAATTCAGAGCATTCTGGATGCATTGGGAAAAAATACAATAAACTCTATTATATTATATTATATTCTATTATAGTATATTATATTATATTATATTATATTATATTATATTATATTTTAAATTTAATGTAATGTAATGTAAAAAATGTAATTTATTCCTCTGATGGCAAAGCTGAATTCCCAGCAGTCATTACTCCATTTCATCTTATTATCAAACATACTGAATATTATGATACTGAAACATATTTTACAGAACGTTTTGATTAATAGAAAGTACAAAAGAACATCATTTATTTGAAATATAAACTTATATATATATCCATCCTTGCTGAATAAAAGTATTCATTGTTTTTTTTTTTTATAAATGTAAATTTATGTTTTTTAATGTGATAGTGCTGCAGTGCAGAGTATTAAATATGTATTTTTATTTTAAACTTATATCTTTCTTTGTTTTATACTTATTAAATCCTATAATTTTCTAAGTTTAAATAATAATTAAAAGATCTTCATTGTGATCTTGGACTTCTGGAGCCCACTCAACATAATTATATGTTATTATAGGTATTATATAGCTAAAACTACTGTAATGCCATTAAAAAATCATGTAATATATAAACATTAACTGAATAAAAAATATTTTAAAACCTATTTTATTTCAGTTAGTTGCCAAGGAAACATTTTCCTTCTTAATTTAGTTGAACTTGATGTGCTAAAAAATATTAAAACAACAACAACAACAACAAAAAAAAACTATTATATGAAAATCAATATTCCCAAAAACACAACAAATTAATAGACTTAAAGATAATATATATATATATATTATATATATATATATATATATATATTATATATATATATATATATATATATATATATATATATATATATATAAAATATTTATAACAGTGTCTTAATATTACTAAACCAACACTGACTTGAACCAAAATGTACTGTTAAACATAAAGTACTTCACACACTACCTGCTACCTATATTATGGATGATAGTCTACTGCATACACTCTGGGTGAGGTACAGATTTAGGAAAATATCAGAACCCAAATCTATCAGAACTTTTTATCAGAAAATAAAAATGTATAACAGCATCCTTTCTGTCTTTGCATTTTATATAGGAAAAGCAGCATTATGACTCACTTACCTCTTGAAATAATCAAGTGGCCTTGATTCACCTTGTTCATCTACTTCATCTGCATTTGCAAGCGTCACACTAAATGGTGCAAACTCCATAAAGTTATAAAGTACCAAAATATTATATACAGTATATCAAAATCCTGCACATGCCCTTCAAGGTCACCTGGGATCCAGCAATGTCGACTGACATGCCTAGATTATGTTTTAGATATACACTGTCCTGGTTGTAGAAGGTGATTAGTCTCCCATGCTGCTATAAAGGTCAAAACAGTGTCAACAAGCTGTCCAGCTTTATTGATCAGAATCAAACTGATGAATGCGACTGGTTGCTGTTGATTGCTCAAGTAAGTGTGTGTCATTTATAAACAGACTTCATCTGTGCAGTTCATGTGACAATACAACAGTATTTCATAATTCCAGTCCAATAGCTTCTCACTGTTATTACAGTCTGTAAAGCCTGTTCAGCTATCACGGATCAATACAGAGCCTCTGTAAGCTGCACTAATCACAGTACTGTGGTAGATATCAATCAAAACCCACTTCTCTTTTGCTTCTCACTGGATTTCAGTCCACACAATAGGGCAGGGAGTGAACACGACAGGAGAACAGGCTGGTCGGGGATGGGTGGGGGGTCTGTGGGGGGGGGGTAGCTCCAGACTCTGTGGAAAAAGGAGACTTCGTAGCAACTCAGAGACCCACAGGCTTGGCCCTGGGGACGGTAACTCTTGAAGCACCAAAATGTCTGTCAGGTCAGAAGAATCAGCAACCCGGGAGGACTCAGGAAGCAGGGCAGTAACCAACACAGCAGACACACACAAAGACAAGACAACATGGGAGAAAATAGATAGACACAAATCAGAAGTAAAAACTTGCAAAACTATTGTTTTTTTTTTTTTTTTTAGATTAGATTAGATTCAACTTTATTGTCATTATGCAGTACAAGTACAGAGCTAATGAAATGCAGTTAGCATCTAACCAGAAGTGCAATAATATAGTGTTTTATATAGTTATGAGTGAGTGGTGATATGATTTACAGAATGTACAGAAGAGTTGCTATATACAATATAAAGCAGAGTATGTACAGAATATTAATACGAATGCAATGTAGGATTATATGTACATCATGAACAGCAGCAACGTAAGAACAGTGGTAATAAGTACAGTTGGTTGAGTGTACAATAGTATTGTTGAAGAATGTATTCTATGCAAAATATCAGTAGTGCAATAATATTTTTATAGAAATAGTTTACTGTGCTTTGTACAGTAACAATGTTAGATTCAAGATTCAAGATTTTTATTTGTCACATACACAATTATATAGAGCATATATAACCAGCTGTGAAATGTGAGTCAGGTCCGCTCCATGGACAGTGCAATTATAAAGAATACAACACAGGTGAAAATATACATAAATATAGCTATGAAAGAATGAAATAAAAGTAAACAATAAAAATACAAGAATAAAATATAAAATATAAAAAGATGTATACTGTAGAATTAAATATACAGTGGAAAATAATGTGCATGAAAGTAAACTGTAGTCTTAAATATTAAGATACACAGGGATGTACAAGAGGCAATGTGCATATGTGCATTATACTGTAGTCTCAAATATTAAGATACACCAGGAATGTACAAGAGGCAAATGTGCAAACAGGTTGACACTTTCAGTATGTCAATGTGAGGTAGTGAATGATGAATATCTTACTGATAAAGTGAATATTAAGTGGAGACATGAAGATGTTAAGAGACTGGTTTTGAGTTTAGGAGCCTGATGGCCTGGGGGAAGAAACTCCTCCTAAGCCTCTCGGGTTTTGCTATCAGGCTACGGAAGCGCTTACCAGATGGCAGCAAAGTGAAAAGATGATTACTGGGGGGGTTGAGTCCTTGATGATTTTTTAACAGCTCTGCTTTTGCAGCGATGTGGAGCTGTGGGAAGACACACAGTCATGTGTGTAGAGTAGAGCAGGGAACTCAGGACACAGCCTTGTGGGGCTCCTACGTTCAGGGTGATGGAGTTAGAGGTGAACTGGCCTACTTTCACCACTTGAGGTCTACCGGTGAGGAAATCAAGAATCCAGTTGCATAGTGAGGAATTCAGGCCGAGGTCCATGAGTTTAGAAGCTAGCTTTATGGGGACTATAGTATTGAAAGCTGAGCTATAGTCGATAAATAGCAGCCTTACATAGTTCCTGTTATTGCTGTCAATGTGTGTGAGAGAAGAGTGCAGGATGTGAGAGATGGCATCATCAGTGGATCTGTTGGGGCGATAAGTGAAGTCAAACTGAAGAGGGTCCAAAGTATCTAGGATGGAGGAGTTAGACAGTTTACTGTGTAATAGCTTGAACAATGTATAGTCTGCGCAAAATATTAGTAGTGCAAATACATGTATGTAAAGTACTGTGACCAGTGCAGTAAGAAAGCAGGTGCATGTTAGATTGGAGTTCAGAAGGGTCACGGCCTGAGCCTACTAGTGCAAGAGCGGAGGCACCTGTAATGCCTGCCAGATGGAAGGAGGGTGAAAAGTCCATGGTTAGGGTGAGAGGCATGCTTGATGATGTCCCTTGCCCTGCCCAGGCAGCGCTTGTGATAAATGTCCTCAATGGAAGTTAACTGGGTGCCGGTGATCCGTTGAGCAGTTTTCACCACCCGCTGGAGTGCTTTGTGGTCAGATGCGGAGCAATTGCTGTACCATACTAAGATACAGTTTGTGAGTATAATCTCTGGTACAGCGGTAGAATTCCACAAGGATCCTGGGACTCAGGTGAACTTTCTTAAGGCTCTGCAAGAAGTAAAGGCCCTGCTGTGTCTTTTTGACCAGGGTGGAGGTGTTTAGGGACCAGGTGAGGTCATCAGAGATGTGGATGCCAAGTAACTTGAAACTCGACACACGCTCCACTACAGCTCCATTGATGTAGATGGGTGTATGTGCATGACTCCTAGTCCGCCTGAAGTCCACAATGATCAGACCAACCACCGTGGTGTCATCTGTGAATTTGATTATGGTATTGGAGCCATAACGCAGTCATGGGTGAATAAGGAGTACAGAAGAGGGCTCTGTACGCAGCCCTGTGTTCAGGGTGATGATGGAGGAGGAGAGGTTATCTAACTTAACAGACTGAAGTCTGTTAGTCATAAAATCTAAAATCCAGTTGCAGAGGGATGTGCTGATTCCAAGCTGGCTGAGCTTGGAAATCAGCTTGGAGGGGATTACAGCGTTAAATGCAGAACTGAAATCAATGAAACTATGCCTAGGGAGATAAAAGAAATAAAACTCCTTCCACTAAAATTATTGCCTTCATAATTTGTTTGGTAGCCAGCTAGTGCTTCTTGAAGAAAAGTATCAGTCAGTCCCTGCAGGTTGTAGCTGTTGACTTGTTGAAAATCTCCTGATCCTCAGATACTATGTGTAAAATGGATTTTCCTGTAATCCACCATCAATGATTTGGCTCGGATATCTCTGGTTTCAAGTGCCAATGAGTTCTGGTGCATATCGCAATTCAGTCGGGGGCAGCTATGGCCTAATGGTTAGAGCATTGGGCTTGTAACCCGAAGGTCGCAGGTTCGAGTCTCGGTGCAGGCAGGAGTTGTAGGTGGGAGGGAGTGAATGAACAGTGCTCTGTTCCACCCTCAGTACCCATGGCTGAAGTGCCCTTGAGCAAGGCACTGAACCCCCAGTTGCTCCCCGTGAGGCACTGAACCCCCTATAGCTCCGGGTGTGTGTACCAACACAACCTGAACTTATAGAAGAATTATCTGTACTAATCCAAAGGCAGAAATGGGATTATACACTGCTTTCAAAAAAGATTCTTTCAGTTTTTCCCCAGGCTATTGTGTGGAGTGTGAGAGTGTTATGTGGGAGATATGATATGGCTTCTTGTTAAGATATCCATCCCCCTCTAGACTTGAAAATATCCTGCCGAAGACCCATCCACAAAGATCTCATCTGTAATTACCACTGTCCTCTGCTATGAACTCCTCAAGACATCTCTGTCAAGGTTCTTGGTCTCTGCTTGTTGATTTAGAGAACAATGAGTCATTCATCACAGAGTACAGTACTAACATACAGAAGCTAGAAAGCACAGATAATTTACTAAACAGGTAATGGTTAACCTAGGGCTGTTCATTTAACTCTCAGTTAACTAGGGGAAAAAATCATTTAACCATACTGTAGCTCTGACCCTTACCTTTATTCTATTAATTTGATTAATTAATAACAGTGTATGAGTGAATTGATTATATATTTTTTAAACTGTCACCCTAATATCTTCTCTGTCATTAGATGTATCATTATTGCTAACAGCAGGGGGGGGGGGAAAAATCCATTTAAATCTCTAAGCTTACTGTATTATGGGTCTGGTTGGATCCCGTCTGATATTAATTTAGACACTGATGGATGAAGGTAGCACTGACCTTAGCTCTTTCTCTGATCACTGAGGTTGGGTTGAAGGGCAGGACACTTTAATCTAACTCTCAGCAGGTGTGCAGCACCAGCAGCAGGGAGTGGAGGGGGGTTAGAACCTGCTTGTAATAGGGGAATCATTATTAATTTGAATGTGTGACAAGGATTCAGGTAGGTTCATGTGGCCAACAGTAAAAAAACCTGGGGTCCAAATGTCTAGTAATGCTAGTGAAAAAACCTTGTGTTTTTATTTTTTCTAATATGTTTAATTTCAAATAGACTAATAATTAACAGCGTAACAATAAACACAACCCGATGAGATTCTTCAGCATGATTTTGACTTGATCCAAAGAGCATTTTGAGCAACATCTGACCATTTGTACAAAGAGTTACATGATAAATGTCCAAAACCTCACTTTAATTTGATTAGTTCTTTGTTTAGAATATTAAATTATTTACACACACACACACACACACACCACACACACACACACACACACACACACCTTATGATTAACTTATGATTTGAAACATGTATTAATAAATGCTGACATTAACATTAACAAAGATTGATAAATGCTGTAGAAGTTTTGTTTATTGTTAGTTTATGTTAACTAATATAGTTAACTAAATGTCAGCAAATTAAAAACATTGTAAAAGTGTTACCAATTATTTGATATGTATTTTATGCCCCTGCCATTATTATTATTATTATTATTATTATTATTATTATTATTATTATTATTATTATTATTATTATTTACTGAAATAAATGTCCTGCTTATTTCCAGGAAAAAATAGTTAATTTAATTACATTACACCTTTTATTATTATTATTATTATTATTATTATTATAATTGTTGTTGTTGTTACTGAAAAAAAAAAAATTTAACATTTTTTGTTATTTTCAGAAAGAATAGGTTTATCTCATTACATCAAAAAACAACATATTAATAAACCTAACCCTAAGGAAAAATAATACAAAAACATAAATTCGACATTTTTATCAGTGTTAATATAATTTAATAGCATTTAATGTGTCAAATAAATTCAAAATTCAGATTCATTTAACCCAAACCTTACCCCCATTATATAACCCAACATTCACCACATTCATATATTTATGAAGATCACGAGCGAACCTTTTTAAGATAGAGAGTGATAACATAGTGGCAGAGCTGCACATATCTCAGAGATGGCTGGATCTCAGTATCTTTTTGAGAGCGCCTGCTGTCATTTCACCCATAATCCTGTAAGCATGCAGGCAGTAAACAGAGGAACTCAGGGGCACATTCAGCCCTGCATCTTGCATTTCATGCCTGCTTGGTAAATTGAGCTATATCTATAAATACTTCAGAAAATTCCTTCCCTCTCCACAGCCTCCTACTCTCTCAACAACCTCCTCCTGAATGTGGTACAGCATAAGAACACAATGTGACAAACCACCAATGCCTCCACCGAGCATCCAGGGAAATTTAAAATCAGTAATCCTGCTGTGTTTACCATCTAAACCTGGGATATAAAAACTAACACAAATATTCCATTACTGCTTGTCAGGGATCAGACTTCAAAAGCCATCTCACACAATGCCTAATTATTAACAGCATGGTAAAAAACAAACACACACACACACACACACACACACACACACACACACACACACACACACACACACACACACACACACACACACACACACACCACAGCATGGATAAAACACACCACACACACACACACACACACACACACACACACCACACACACACACACACACACACACACACATATACATACATATACATATATTTTCTACTATATATATATATATATATATATATATATATATATATATATATATATATATATATATATAAACAAACGAAAGCTTTAGCTGACGACTGGTTAATGTGTCAGCTGAAATGCATTACCTTGAATAAAGCAGCTCTGATTACTGACATGATGGCCCGTACGTCTCTCTGATCAAGATTTTAATAACAGTGCAGAGACAGAAGGTTCAGATAAATGATAATCTCATAAGCTTTGCGAGCATTTGTGACAAATGTCAGTGCGAGACATTGGCTGAGGTTGATGTAAGAGCATTACAAACACTTCAACAGAAACTCTCCATCTCTTTTTTATTTTTTTTTTTTTTTTTTTTTTTTTTTTTTTTTTTACTAATTTCAGTTAATTAATTACACTTTCTTTTAAGGTATTTTTGTTACAGTGTAATTACACAAATAAGTACTAAGTTATGCTTATTAACAACATGCACTTATTATTTAAGATTCGAGTTTGGTTTCTAGTTATTGTGCTTAATCTACTGTCTTTACTATAGCACATACATGTAACTTGTATCACTGACACTGAAAAATAGTGTTATTATAAGTTGTAACTGACAAATGTGAGTAACATATTCAAGTTTGAGACGTATAGTGCAAATAATCAAAAACAAAAAGGAAAAACTCTTCTTACAGTCACAGCTCCACAGCATTGTGTTTCATGAACCCAGACTGGAAGCTAGAAACATATTTATTGTGGGATCTGTAAACAGACTGGACATGAATCTGAAATAAACCACTGGAGTTCATAAAATAGTCTTATCAAAATGTAACTCATTGGTTTGGTGCCATATGTGGGGATACTTAAAGCATTTTGAAATATGTGGGAGGTGCATACCATGTTTCCAAGGATCACATTTTTCACACTGCGGTCCTGCCTGGCCTACATGGTCCAGCAATGACTAAGTGGCGCAGAAATGGCTAGAAATATCTTCAGTTGACCCTGGCAAACAGGAATATTTCCCTTCATGTCTTTTTTCTCTCATTAGAGCTTTAGCATTCCTTCCACTCCATTCATGTTTTTACTCTCAACCTTGTTGAAAAGGAATGGAGAATAACATCAAGGTCTGAGGAAAAACCTTAAGGTAAGGTGTGAAATATACTGTATGTCAGTAATTCATTTTCAGAACTTAAAAAAGTTACTGAAAGTAGTAATATCATCTGCGTGGGGTCCGAAAGTCCACACTGAGCATATGTGATTCAAAAATTCAATTTTAAACCTGTAAATAAAAAAACATTTAAGGATTATTAAAAAAAGGAGAATAATTATTTAGCATAACGTCACTTGCTCATCAATGGATTCTCTGCAGTGAATGAGTGCCGTCAGAATCGGAGTTCAAACAGCTTCTAAAAACATGACAATAATCCACCAATGAATGCTACAAGTTATGCTGATAATATAATTCTTAACAGTAAAAATTATACAAATGCAAATTAGAATCTTACAAGTCTATTGATTCCATTTAATCCATCAGTTGTGAAATTATACAGGAGAGTATGAAAACACTCACTGGTATGCAATAAAAATGCATTGAATGTGACTGGGAATTCGAGCATGACTTAATTAGATCTTTCATTGCTGTGTCTCATCCTTGAAGTGAACAGCACAATTCACTATTCATGAAATATTCCAATTGTGAGTGTTTAACATGTTTTGAATCCCAGAGGCTGGTTTGCCCTGAAATGTCACATCACAGCAAGCTCCCGCTAAAGGATCATTTGCTGAAAGGGAACAGTAATTACTGTTTATCACTCTAAAAAACAGTCTTTAAGATGACTGACGTGATGTAGCTAGTTCACAGTTATTTCATAAAACACCTGTATTTCATACTCATTATTCAATTTTAATAAATAAAGAGTTTTGTGTGTAAAACACATTTTGTTTGTTAAAGTGTGTTAGTTTGGACATCTCCATGTAAAAAAAGAAGTGCACTTAATTGTATTTAATGTGCACTTGTAGTGTACATCAAAGTTTAAAAGTAAATTTTTTAAAACTGTATTTGCAGATAACATAATATTAAATAAAAGTCTCTGCTGCATGTCCATGAGAGTACCACAGCACATGCGTCAAAGACTGACACGGAAGAGAAGAAATTGTTGAATAAAGTTATTTTTGTTTGCTTTGTGCACAAAAAGTATTCTCGTAGCTACATACAATTTTGGTTGAACCACTGATGGACTATTTTAAGGATGTCCTTAATACAGTACCTTTCTGTGCTTTGAATATGTCAGTTGGCTTGATGTCTATGCGGCCTGAAAGCTCTTGGATTTCATCAAAAATATCTTCATTTGTGTTCCGAAGATTAACAAAGGACTTACGGGTTTGGAACAACATAAGGGTAAGTAATTAATGACATAATTTTTATTTTTGTGTGAACTATCCCTTTAAGTCTCCTGAAAAGTATGGTATTTCAAAATGTTATCGCAAACATAAAATCTGGCTCCAAAAAACTAATATATGTATATTCATAAAAAGACCTTTTCAAGCTGAGGGAAAATTGGTCATTATAAATATGAAAGAACAGAGAGACATATGAGAATTGTTTCATAATCATACCTGTAGACCTTTTCAATAGGACTGGTTAATGTCTGGACAGAGACTGAGAAGAGAAACATCAGTCAAGCATCTTATCAGACAATGGAAAAAGCATATGCTTTTGCTATGATGCTTCAGAGCATTGACTGAATGGCGCTCTCCTGCTGTCCCATTCTTCATATTAATTATGCTTTTTGCCTTGTTGGTGCACAGATGATATAAAATGACAAGAGAAATCAGGCAAAATTAAGCGAAACAGAAAATGGGCAATTAAGAATATCATTGGTCTTATTTCCATAAGCACTGAAGTATGAAATTGACAAACAGTGCCATTGTTGTAGATTTTGTTAGGTTTGAATGCAAATAGAAATTATAATTATCTTCTTTCAGACATTTAATTAGACAGAACTAGTTAAAGTAAATTTGTAAATAACTTCATCAACAGTGTCCACCACCTTTCGCTCTTTCACACACACACACACACACACACACACACACACACACACACACGTTTGTTTTTGTGAAAAGTGGGGACATCCCATAGGCGTAATGTACAAACTGTATATTATATCGCCCTACACCAACACTACACCTAACCCTACCCCTTACAGGAAACTTTGTGCATTTATACTTTCTCAAAAAAAAAAAAAAAAAAAAAAAAACTCATATGGTTTATAAGCATTTTGAAAAATAGGGACATGGGTTATGTCCTCATAAGTCACTCTCTCCTTGTAATACCTGTATTATACCCATGTCATTATACAAAGTTGTGTCCTGATATGTCACAAAAACACGCACAGAGACATCAGCAGTTTTTACAACACTGTGTTGAATAAATTAAGACTCATTTATGAAAGTGTGAACATGCTGAACATATTTAATATGGATTTAATTATTACACACACTCCCCAAAACAGGAATCAAAGTTGCTTTGTGATAAATAAAAAGGACAGTGAGTGGGCTGCAGTAACAAAGATGACTGCTATTTTCCTCCAGTGATTCAGCTGTAATTATGAATAAAGAGTCGATAATAAGGCATCCAGTGCTCTGCATTGCATTGTTGAGAAGAAAGTCAGAGACACTCCTTTTGTCCTCCTTTTAGTTTATTTTTAAAAGCAAGCTAGCAAAATACGTGTGTGTTTGTTCCTATAAGTGCTAAGTCAAAAACAGTAATGGCAATTGGCTTTTAATGAATAATTAAACAAATCAAATGCACTCTAGACATTTACATCTGGTTATGAGTTTTTTTGGCACACATTTGATGAAGGACTTCTTGATTGAGGTTTTGACTTCTCTGATTGATTGCTAACAGTTTCATACGCTGCCATATTTTGTTTTTTTGGATAATGTTTGATGAGGGAATTTTTTATTGAGGTTTTTAATTTTTAAACATTCAACAAGTCTTTACTTCCAAGTTCATAAGTAATTTTGGGTTTTAAATGACTTTGAAATGTGGGAAGCCAGAAACAGGTCTTAAGTTGTTTTTCTGACAGGCTGCTAGAGAGGGTGTTGCAGCATCACCTGAGCTTTAAGACATATTCTGTTGACATTTTGACAGGACACAGTGGCAGGGTGGCATTTTTACGGGTGTGCTCCTGTAGCATGCTGTCACTCTTAATAAAGGCATACCAGGCTTCTCACCACAAAGAGTGCACTTGTCACAGCCCTGAGACTCTTTAAAGTAACAGCGGGAGAATGAGGAGCAATTAAAAAAATGTTTTCTTGCAGTGTTGGCATGCCTAAATGGACACTCTGTCAAGCGTTAGCTTGTTTACAGTCATTCAAGGCTTGATTCAGAAAGCTGTTTCCACAGTGTTGCACTTGAGAAAATCGAAACACTTTCACACAAGACACAGACACATTTATCGATTAATTAATGTGCTAAATATTTAATACAGTCATCTGTTTTTTTCTTATATAATATAATATAATAATTATAAATAAATTTACAGTGGACCACAAAAAGTATTTGGAAAGTTTATGGATTGCATGGCTTTTGAAAATAACAAGTAAACAAATTATTATTGTTGCACTATATTTGGATCAAATAAATACAGCCATGTTGATCATAAGCAATACTCTTGTGTTATATTTTATAGGTGGAGGTGGGAGGGGGTCAGAGACCATTCTTTTATACAGAATCACTCCAGACTCATTTTCTACACACACACACACACACACACACACACATATATATTGATCCGATACAGCGCAGTTTTTTTTTTTTTTTATCAGTGTACAATTTCTATTCCTCAATGTGTGTTGACCTGATCGTCACTCTTTTGTGTGTTACACACAATCTACTAAATATAGACAACTTTCTTATAAAGAAAAAAATAACAAACGTAAAAAATATCATATATAATTCAGCAGCAAAAGTTACTCTAGACAAATCATGAGTGTACAATAATTTAATAAAATCTAAACTTTTAGTGAAATAAATCTGATAAAATGTTACACATTGCTCTTTGTATGGTTGTAAAATACATTCATGAATAAAAAGTAATATTTATATATAAATATAAAGGGACTAACAAGACATTTATTTTAATTGCATAGCACAGCAATGATGCAGCAACATATGATAGATAAGACAAACAAGAAAGGCTATTAATAATCTGTCATTGTGCAAAAGTATTATGATATGAAAGGCTCCAATCTAGAGTGGCACAGAGTGGCATACCGTGTGCAGAATGATGCGCTTGAAGCAACACGGAATCACAGCGCGCAGGCACAAGCGCTCCGCATAGAAAAGTTCAAAGCACAAAGGGAAGAGACATTGATGCATAGTGTATTAAATCTGTGCGATAGTTTGTTGCAGTGGTGGCTCGTGGGTTTTAAAATAAAGGTGGCACACTAATTGTATTGGTCTGGGGATCCCTGCCGATTATTATTATTATTATTATTATTTGCTTAAACCACTTTAAAATGGCTTTTTGGTTGCTTTTAGTCAAACACAAAGAAAACAACACACATACAGCAAGATAATATAACTTCACTTACCTGGTCTGTCACTTGAAGCAAACATCCATCCCTTCTTAAAAGTATGTGTTAAAAGTGAGTTGCTGTAGCCTATATCCATCTTAGGCATGCTCTCCCTTTATTTTTAATTTGTATATATACTGTTTGAATGACCGCTTGGTAAATCTGTTAGCGATCAAATATTCAATATCGCAACTCATCATAAGTACTTGGTACATTATCAAAAAAAAAAACAAAAAAAAACAAAAAACAAGATTGCTACAGAAACGCCCACAGGAAATCAAGACATCTCGGTCCTGGCAGAAGATGGGCTTCCAACAGGAGGACGAATGACGCCAAGTGGTGAAAGCCAGCAGCACTTGGAAGCTACTTCGTTGATTGCCATCCTTTCCACCAGGACCACCACCCAAAATCGGGACATGGAATGTAAGAACAATGTACGACACAGGGAAAGCAGCGCAGGTGGCTGCAGAAATGCAAGCTTATAGACTGTCCATACTGGGGATAAGTGAAGCCAGATGGAACGGCTCAGGACAGATTAAACTTTCTACGGGAGAGCTGGTACTGTAATTCAGGACAAGAGGAAGATGGAGCACCCCACACAGCTCAGAGAGCACTCATCGGATGGGAGGCACACAGACCACGCATCATCACAGCATCATTTAAGACCAAGGAAAGGAGGATCAACATGAACGTCATACAGTGCTGCGGCCCTACCAACGACAGTGCAGAAGACATGAAAGATGCCTTCTACAACCAACTTCAAGCTGTAGTACAGAGGATGCCTGAAAGAGACATCATTATTCTCATGGCAGACCTCAATGCAAAGATTGGCAGTGACAATACAGGCTACGAGGAGGTCATGGGGCAACAAGGGTTGGGCATGATGAACGACAACGGAGAGAGATTCACTAACCTGTGTGCCGCAAGCAACCTGGTCATCGGTGGCAGCATCTTCACACACCAAAGAATACACAAAGTGACACGGGTATCACCAGACCTGTCTGCTGAAAACCAGATAGACCATGTGTGTCTCACACGTAAGTTCAGGAGATCCCTGCAAGATGTGTGCGCCAGGAGAGGAGCAGACGTTGCTTCAGACCACCACCTAGTCATGGCCCGCCTGAAGCTCAAACTGAAGAAAACCACACAGAATAACACCACACTTTTCAAAGAACCGACCAAGTGCGGAAAAAGTTTAAACTTGTTCTCAGTAACAAGTACCAAATTTTGCAGGAGTTGCTTGAAGAAAAAACCATCAACGAGAGCTGGAAAGCAGTAAAGGAAGCAGTGACCACATCCTGCCAGGAAGTGCTGGGCCCCAGAAAACACAACCACAAGGAATGGATATCAGCAGAAACCCTGAAGAAGATCCAGACCAGGAAAGAGAAGAAAGCAGCCCTCAACAACAGCTGGACAAGAGCAGAGAAGACCAAGGCACAGGAAACATACAGCAAGGCCAATAAGTGTGCCAAGCAAAGTATAAAGGCAGACAAGAAGAACTGCATCGACTCACTAGCAGATTAGGAAGAAGAAGCAGCTACACGAGGCAACATGAAAGACCTGTATAAAACCACAAACAAGTTGTCCGGAAAGTTCGGCAGACCAGAGAGACCCGTGAAGGACAAACAAGGGAACAGCATCATTTTCTTTGAGAGACAAAGAAAAAGGTGGATGGAACACTTTGAAGAATTGCTGAATAGACCACCACCCCAGAACTCGCCAGAAATACCTCCTGCAGACAACGATCTATAGACTGCAGGGAACCCACCAAGGAGGAGATACGCGAGGCCGTCAAACAACTGAAAAGTGGAAAGGCAGCAGAGCCAGACAATATTCCAACAGAAGCTCTGAAAGCTGATGTATGAATGATGAATGCGGTAAATTTATTCTACCCACTCTGCAAGAAGATATGGGAGGAAGGACAGATTCCAACAGAATGGAAAGAAGGCTACCTTATCAAGCTACCAAAGAAAGGAGACCTCACCAACTGCAACAACTACAGAGGGATAACACTGCTATCCATCCCCAGCAAGGTTTTTAACAGAATTATTCTGAACAGAATAAAAGACGCAGTAGATACACAGCTACGTGACCAGTAAGGCTGGCTTTCAGAAGGAACGATCATGCACAGATCAAATCACCACACTGAGAATCATTCTGGAACGTCCTTGGAATGGAACTCGTCCCTCTACATCAACTTCAACAACTATGAGAAGGCGTTTGATAGCATGAACAGAGGAACACCGTGGAAGCTGCTGAGACACTATGGAGTTCTGGAGAAGATCACCAACATCATCAAGAACTCATATGAAGGAATGACCTGTAAAGTAGTCCACGGTCAACACCTTATATACGCCATCCTAGTGAGAACAGGGGTGAGACAAGGATGCTTGCTGTCCCCGATCATGTTCCTGCTGGCAATTGACTGGGTGATAAAGACTTCAACATCAGAGCAGCAGAACGGGATACAGTGGACAATGTGGAAACAGCCGGACGACCTGGATTTTGCTGACGACCTGGCACTACTCTCCCACACACACCAGCAAATGCAAGATAAGACCAAAGCAGTTGCGGAGAACTCGGCACGGATAGGCTTAACCCTCTTGAGTCTAAGGGTATTTTTGGGGCCTGGAGAAGTTTTTTTGTCATGCCCTGACATTTGTGCTTTTTTTTTCAGTTTCTTATAAATATCTAAATGGCTAAAGTCTAATCTCACTGTAATCAGCACAAACTGGGCTATAATAATATGGTGAGCAGCATGTATGTACATGATTGTGTTTTTGAGAAAAAAAAAATGTTATGCGTGGTTAGTGAAAAAACTAAAAATGTTAAATCACTTGAATAAGGCAATAAAACACATACAGAAAATTGGTTCCCGGACTTTTGAGAACTGGAGCTTGTAGCCTAGACTTTTTTTTTTTCTAAATGATGTGAAAATCATCTTGTTTACTCACTTACAGAAAACAATATATTGATTTAAATTTTCTAAGACACTTTTTTGTTGGTAAAAGTCATATGCGAGTAGGCGTCAACTATCATGAATTCACACCTGAGAAGACAAAGGCCTGCATAATGAGCTGCATAATGAGCCATTCAGTCAGCTGTGTCACTGAGAGGGATGAGTTACAAGAAAGAATGTGAGGACAAAATAAATGTATATAATTTTATGTTTGTAGTTTATTTAGAATATATTTAATTATCCCCACAACATAATTTAATATTCACTTGTGAGTGCAGTTAAACAGTTTATTAGGAAAAATCAAAGCTGACTTTCAAACTGAATTTTTTGAATCATTACTCCAGTCACACAATCCTTCAGAAATCTTTTTAACAATCTTATTTTTCTACAAAAAAAACATTTATTGTTATTATTATTATCATTATTATTATTATTATTATTAATGTTGAAAAGAGCTGAGAATATTTTTTTTCAGGTTTTTTTTAGGGGGGATAAATTGAAAGAATAGCATTGTTTGATACATTTGTTACAGTTACATTTATTGGTACATTTATATTATTTACATCAAGCTTTTGAATGGTATAGTAGTGTATATTGTTATTGAAACTTCATGATATTTCACTTGATTGTACATTTAGTCAGGAAATATAGTTTGGAAAAAGTCTTTGGAAAAAGTCTAACTAGTAAAATGTTTACACGTTATGTGAAAACTAGTACAAGTATATAAATAAATAAAAAGAGACTTACTCATGTTTATGATCTCTGCTGAATAAAGTGCTTCATTCTTTTTTTTCTGAGGAAATCCAAATCTCTAATCCTCAACCACATCACATCTTTTTGGGGTGAATTATGTCTTATTCCTCTCATCGCGAAGCAAACAGTAAAATAAAAAAACTTGAAGAAACAGACTCGCTGCGTTGTCTTCTGTTGTGTGGGCGTATTCAAAAGCCGCGCGCTTCAGTGAAACATTTGAATCTCAAAAGCGCGCTCGGCGCGGGGGGGCGTGGTCGCATTAGAAAGATAATGAAGGGAGACATGAAAAACGGACATCGCGTTGTTTTTCATATGGATTACTTTATCACAGAATATTTGTTTTTGGCAGCAATTGTTTAGTTTAAAAGTAGATATGTCAGGCTTTCTATAGATATCTCTCTCATGTCTCTGTGTTGAGTATTCACTGAGTTACAGTTCATTTTAATGACGGGTTTGTAACTGAAGATCAGCGCAGACAAAGGCTGCAGACAGCACTCCTGGTTTGTTATCTTTATTTTATAAGTGCACAAAGTTTTGTTGTTATTATGTCTGTATACAAAAAAAAGTAGACCCTTTACAGATTCGATTGATGTATTGCTCTTATCTGTACGATCAAAACTGAAAGTGTAATTTAAGTTCTTTTTTTGCTTCGGGGTTACGAAAATCCCCCAAAACGCGTATACGCGTTAATCGACTCCAGAGGGTTAAACATCAACAGAGGGGAAATAAAGACCCTACAAGTAAAAACCGCAACAACAGAGCACCCATCAGCCTCGAAGGGGGGGTGAAGCACTGGAGGAAGTGGATAACTTCACCTACCGGTTGGCAGTATCATCAACAAATAGGAGGGCACAGATGTTGACGGGGGGAAAGACAGACATCGGCAAAGCAAGAGCAGCCTTCAACCAGCTAAGGAGCATCTGGAAGTCTGGACATATATACATCAAGACCAAGATCCACCTTTTTAACTCCAACGTGAAGGCAGTTCTGCTGTACGGAGCTGAAACATGGAGGGCCACAGCGACAACCACCAAAAAGATTTAGACATTCATCAACAACTGCCTGTGACGGATCCCCTGCATCCACAGGCCTGAAACCATCAGCAACCAAGAACTTTGGCAAAGAACAGGACAACAGCCGATAGAAGAAGCAATTTACTCTAGAGATGCTGGAGATGTATTGGCACACCCTGAGAAAGCCGCCCCTCACCACCACTAGGCAAGCCCTGACCTGGAACCCCCAAGCAAAAAAGGAAGCAAGGCAAGCCAAAGAACACCTGGTTGCCGTGACCTGGAAGCAGACTGCAAGGCAGAATGGCAACAGGACAGAGATGCTTGGAAGACTCTTGTCGGCGGCCTATGCCCCAGAAGGTATAGTAGGCAATAAGTGAAGTAAGTGACATTATCAGCGAAACATGACATGTTCAAAACTAATATCATGTAATTTACGTCTCTATGATGATTGGTTGAAACATACCAGAAGGGAGCTAGCCTCCTCTGCGAGGTTTCTTTTCTCAACACTCCTCAGCACTGAAAGTGAACACTCGATACTGATTGGATTTTTATTTTTCTTTTAAACAAGGAAGGCACGAGAGCTCAGCTCTCCCCCAGCCTCCCCCTCACCTTCTCTATCACCTAGCGGTTGTAATTACATCAGCAGATTCGACACATTCGCGATAGAAAAGCGGCGCTTTCCAACTTCAGTAACATGTTATGGTATTACAGCTGTGAATTTACAAACAAAAAATACACATTCTGAGATATGAAACTGAAATGAATTGTGAATTTTATTAATATTAATCGTCCTCCTCCCATTTTCAATTCGTCTTCCTCCCATTTTCAAGTCAAAATTTTGGGGAAGCTGTGCTTCCCCTGCCTCCCCCGACAAGCCACCACTGGTTTATTATAGTGCTTTTCTTCTCCAGGTGTTATGATCAATTTTAGAAACAAAACGAAAACTCCAGCAAGATAAAGTACTTTTCTGGAAAACCATTTATCTTTATATACAGATCAAGTATAATATTAGGAACATTGAATCATCTTGAGAGAGATTCATCGTCTTGGCTGTCGTTAACCAAAATGTAATGCGTTTTTGAATGCTGGATGGAAGAAATTACAGACAACCGTAGCGGAGGAGAAGAGTTGTCAATTTGACTTAAAGGAATAGTTCACTCAAAATGAAATTCTGATGTTTATCTGCTTACCCCCAGGGCATCCAAGATGTAGATGACTTTGTTTCTTCAGTAGAACACAAACAGATTTTTTTTAACTCAAACCATTGCAGTCCCTGTCAGTCCTAAAATGTAAAAAAGTGAAGGGGAATCACGGCTTTGAGAGTCATAAAACATACACAAACAAAACCAAAATTAAACTGTGCGGCTCTTGATGATACATTGATGTGTAAAGACACGAAACGATCGGTCTGTGCAAGAAACTGAACAGTATTTATATAATTTTTTTTCCTCTGATTTTCACTGCAATGTCTGAACTGTCCTGAGTGTGTTCGCGTCTTCTTCTTCAGCAAAAGCAAGAAAAAAGAAGACGCCTCAAGCACAGGCTGTTGAAGAAGAGAAGACAATATAAAATACTGTTCAGTTTCTTGCACAGGGACCGATCGTTTTGTGTCTTTACACATTAGTGGTATCATCATGAGCCACAGGATTAATTTGGTTTCATTTGTGTGTATTTTATGACTCTCAAAGCCGTGATTCCCATCCACTGACCTTATAGGAGTGACAGACGGTTTGAGTTAAAAATCTCTTTTGTGTGTTCTATTGAAGAAAACAGTCACCTACATCTTGGATGCCCTGGGGGTAAGCAGATAAAAATAAAATGTTAATTTTTGGGGTGAACTATCCCTTTAAATATTCATCTGTACCTCACATTAAACTGTGGAACGGCTTCAGAACACTTGGAATATAGTGCATGAAAACTTTTAATGGTGCCCTATGGTTTTTGTGGTTTTCGTATGGCGCTTTAACAATAACACAGAATAGTATATGCAGAATATTGGATTTAGATGCGCTCTCGTCTGACCGATACCAGATCCAGCAGAAAAGTGCCAGTCTCAGAGTAGATACCGATATGGAATATCGGATCGGCAAAACCCCTAGTTCTCATCCTTTTGCCCCCCCAAGGTCCCAATAAGAGAAAATACTCCAGGGCCCCCAGACTCTTTTTTCAAGACTCCCTTTTGGACCTAAGAAAAGCAATTAAAAGTGATTCAAAACAGCTTTTGCTATGGTAGTAAATTCCCCATTTATACCCAATATATGAGAGTGGATTAACATATCTAAAATCTGAGGACGAGGAAGGGGGGTTAGCACCATTTGACAAATGTGCTATCGAGGAACTTAAAGTGGGTTCACCTATGAATACGAGACCAAGAACCATTTTTATTTATTCTGCAATTTAGCACCATTTTTAATTGTATTTTTGGTTCAGTTTGAGGGAAACTGGATTGGCCCATTTGGCAAAAGCTTCACTTGTTACTGTGCTCAGTGAACCATTTTTTGTGTTGATTTTGATGTTTGGTTTGGGTCTGTGTTTTTTATTTATTTATTTTTATTATTATTATTATTATTATTATTATTATAAATAATGCTTTAAATAATAAACTTTTCATATGTATAATGAGAGCAGAGGATTGTTTTTTTTCTTTTTTTGTATCATCTCAAACAACTTGTTAATGTAGAGGACACTTGCTTGAGTAATTGTAATTTTGTATATGCATGTATGTATGTATTTGGGCTTTCTGACCCCAAGACTCAATGTATTTCTTCAATTTTCAACTGTGATCATTGAGACACACATACTCTTCCAGGCAATTTGTGATTATTATTACCTCTGATTGGCAAATATTAATTATTGCCCGATGATGGTGGAAATGGGAATTGAATTATATTTAAGGCTGTAGCTACATTACTTACAGCCACTGTCATTGTATGATGGCTATGAGGGATTATTTGGTGTTATTATTCATGATGGCATGAGATTAAGGGCATTTGGCCTCCTTTGTGTTCCTCATATATATTATACGCTTGTCGAAACATGGTTAGTCATGGCTGGCTGGATCGTTTCATGTTTTTCGTCACCCTGTGTGTGCACTTAAAAAATGTAAAAATCTGAAAGGGCCTTGATTTTCAGAAAGGGGATCTTTGTGTCTAGTTCAGCAATAATTGTTTCAATATAAAATAAACGGGTTTAACAATGTTAATTTTTTTTTTTAACGAAAGATCAAACGGAAACTAATACATATCTGCAGAATGCAGATTTATTTTAACAGAATCTTCTTTTTTGATCACGGTTGTCATGAATGCTAAACAAAATAAATGCAGCGGGGACACACTGGTTTTTTTCTGTTATACTGTATATGCACACATTACATGAATTTATACAATTGAGTGCATTACTATGGTAAATGGTTCCAAGATGCCAACACAAAATAGTGGCCATTGTATTTTGTGTTAGCATGGTGCACGTAATGTTGTAATTAAAATCTATCGCTTTTCGTAATCATAATTCTCATCACAGACATCATGCTATTAAGAAGGATTACGCAGAGTGTGGTCCTGATAAGCTTGGATGAAAATGTCCCTGGTGTTGGTGAGGATGGTGAGGGTTGGGGGACACGCTGGATAGGAAAACGCGCAGTTATAGTCCACCTATGCATTATGCATGGCGCACTGCGCAGCCCTGGGCCTATCACTCAATTTCTGACCATCATCCATAACACAACACACACAACACACACACACACACACACGGTTGTTTCTTGGTGAACATTGGGGGACTTTTCTATAGACTGCTTTTATGTTATACTGACCCCAAACTATGATTTCTAATCCACCCTAATCCAACAGTAACCCTAAACAGACCCCCTTAAAGGAAATCTTGGTTGCATTGATACACTTTCAAAAAGAACATCATTTAATATTGGTAACTATTTTTTTCTCCCCGCGGCGAGAGGGAGATCACAGGGCCAGAGTCGCACAATGTCAAAAAGTTACGTTTTTATATCCTTGTGGGTCCACACAGTGTTCCACCAACCACACAGAGAGCGGGAGAGCGGAGGAGCAGTGACTGGCTGGAGAGAGAGTGGACGGACGGAGGAGAGGGGGTGAGGACGAGAGTGAGTGAGAAGAGATAGAAACAGTTATTCAAAAGTGAAGAAAGGGACAACGATGTAAGAGGGAGAGAAACAGATCAGAGACACAAGAGTTTTTGGGGATGGAAGGGGACAGGACAGTGGAAGGAACAGAGAATAGGGTGGATGGAATTGGAGAGGAGAAGCCGACGAGGAGTGAGGCGGAGAGTGGGTTTGGAGTTTTATGGAGAAGGAGGAGAGAGAGAGAATGCATGTGCAACCTTTCTTGAGCTTTCTATTTATGGTCTTCAAACTCAGGAAGCTCGCTGCCTGAATCTGTCTGTTAGGGAGACAGTGTCTACAGTTTTTGTTCCAGAACATTCAAAGCAGCAAAGGAGGGAAACCCATCAAAGCCATTGCTGTCCCAGGTGCGCAAAGAAAGAAAGACAAAGATAGAAGTATTTTTCATGAAAGTAGTTAGAACTCTGTATGTGGTTTCCATCCATGAAAGATAGAAACCTACTGTATGAGCATGCACTTTTACTGAAGGTTTGGTAAATATCTTTGTTGACGTTTTTTATTTTTTTTTTTTTTTTTTTTTTTTTTTTTTACTTATTTTTATCTTAATTGTATTTTTTGTTTGTTTCTTTTTTACCAATGTAAAATAATGTTTAATTTTTTTTTTAATAATAATAATAATATAATAATAATAATTTTTTCTTAGATAGTCGAATTTTTTTTTTTTTTTTTTTTTTTTTTTTTTTTTTTTTTGTTTTTTTTTTTTTGCTGGTTGTTTTTTTTTTTTTTTTTTCAGCAAGAGAGGACAAATAGCTAGAAAAAATTGGATCATTAATAGAGAATTTGATAACAGTGCTATACAAAGACAACACATTCCTTTCTTGTATAATCATGCCCGATGCAGGGTCATGCACATAAAGAACCTTTTCTGAAGAAATATGGAATTAAAAAAAGTAAATTATTTAAATTACTTTTTGTTTTTCTGAAACTTTTGACCCATGCTATTTTGGAAAATTTGAATCAAGACAATCCCTATCATACAGCGATGTGAATTTAATTTAAAATACAAACTGAGATCACAATTGCTTGAACATCAGTAATTAGATGTGGTTACGATTATTCCAATAATTCTAATAAATATTTAATATTTGTGTAGAAATCAGGCAATTAAGATTCTATCTACTACAGGGGTCGTTCAGGACCCACGAGATCTGCCTTCAGAATATGTCATTGCTGAATATGTTTAATTTGATGAGGATAAGGATGGGACCCCGTTTCTATTTGTTTACACGATTGAAATTTTAATAGGCGTGCTTGAAGGTGCTCTTCCTCTTCTCTTTGGCATGCTTAAATGTGTTTGTAGAACATTACTATAAAGGTAACCGAAAACCGCAAAAAAATTTCCACCGTAAGAAATAGGTAGTTGGTTTTAATTTCCCAGTTCGATATCAATTCGATGGATTTTTTGAAAAAAGCGATATAGCTGATGGACACGAGAGTCATTGAGGGTAGTGTTACCTGAGTCCAGTTAATTGTCGAAAGGAATTAGATAATTTGTGCACAAATTTTGATACACTAGACCATATATGGAATCAAGCACATGTGATTATGCCGACACAGTAGATTGGCTAATAAAATCACATCAGTTTTCCTCTCATGAGCTCTGCCAAATGGCCCCCAGCTTCACTTTGCAAAAAACGAAAAGAGAAGCGCAGGGAGATGGGAAAAAAGAGAGGCCTTCTCATGGAAATTGTGAAAAAAGACGGACAGGCAGTGGGTGTGACAGCAACAGCTTTTTGTCTTCAAAAATAAAGGCCACCAGTGTCTTTTCTGACTTAAGTAATGAGGGAAAAAAAAATAACTATGAAGAAGAGTCAGAGCAGGGCTTAAGGGATTATAAAAATGACTTGCTTATTAAAATCATACAAGATGCTTTTTTCTAATAAGACAATGTTGTGACATGATGTGTTTGCACGTGTGTCATGTTTTGCCTGTATTGCAAGGACCAAATATCCTAAGCTAATGATATCTTCAAACGCTATGAAATCATAGCATTTACATTAATAAATTATGTTATTTAAGCATTTTATTTTCCATTGAGGCTGTTGGCTGCCCCCTATGTAGGTCATTTTAGGCTTTACCATAATTGTGGTCCCCAGTCAATATGGCTTAATAATCATATTAAAATAGATTTAATACACATTCTTTGAGGGTTAAGTTTAGGTTTAAAGAATCGACTACATCATTAGCTCAGTATAAAAACATTGGATGTCCATTGAAATCTCCACCATGACCAAAAAAAAAAAAAAAAAAATGTGTGTGTGTGTGTGTGTGTGTAATATTGACACAGTGGCCTTCCCTGAAGCCATGTCTTGTTCTATTTATACACAGACTAGACCACAGACACCTGTGCCACTGATACATGTGGATACTCACACACGCACGATGCTCTTCTGTGGAAACCAACTGTACCAGCAATGTTAAATAAACTGAATTTTACTTTATATTCTCTAATTGCCCTTGATATAGCTGTCTTCACTGTATTTCTCTTTATTTCAAGGGGCAAACCCTTTTGTCACCCACACCCACTCTCTGTCCATCAGTCTCCCCCTCTTTCACTTTCAGCTCGCTCTGCCTTTTACAGAGATGTTGACACCTCTTTCTTTTAACGTGTCTTCTTTCATTTTTGCCATTACACTGAACACATTCGTTTATCACCTCAGGCTCAGCACTGGAAAGAACATGACCTCTTTATTTTTTCTTTTTTTTTTCTTCATGGTGTTTAACACTTGGACTTACTTCACTACTCTTATTTTCTAAAACACACACACACACACACACACACACACACACACACACACACACACACACACACACGATCTTCTATTTAGTCGCAAACTCAGGACTCTCGCTGAATCGTCTTGTTAGTGAGAGCATCTTACAGTTTTGTGTTCCGACCATCAAACCTCAAAGGAGGAAACCCATAAGCCATTTGCTGTCAGGTGCGCAAAGATAGAAGTATTTTTATGAAAGTAGTACTGTATGTGTGTTTCCATCCATTAAATATAGTAACCTACTGTATGAGCATCACTTTTTACTGAGGTAAATATCTCTGTTGCTCTAACAATGTTATAAAGCAAACACACTACCTATGTTATATTTTAATGTATTTTGGAATGAAAAGCATATCCAATGTAAAATAATAATAATAATACAATAATAATAATAATAATAAAGATTTCCTGATAGTGGAAATTGCGCCATACTCCCAGCATGGATTCACGTGGGAGAGAGGATATTATTGAAATAGAGGATTGATAAATAAGCTTATAAAGACAAAATATTTCTTTCTTTGTATAATCATGCACTTATGCATCATGCACATTAAAACGAAAGTAGAATAAATATGGAATTAAAAAGGCAAAATAATAGAATATAAAAACTGAATTCCTTGACCTCTTAATTTGGGAATCGAATCCAAAACAACTATATACAGGATGCTGAATTTAAAATACACCAAAGATACACTGTTCTGCAATGATGTGTAATATTATTCCAATTAATTAACCATTATTTTAATACAAAATGTAATTATTCTATTATCTGTCTTTCAGTCGTCTAATAAATTCCTTCAGAAATTATTCGCAATATGATTACTGGAGAGGAAAGATTTCTACTTTGAATAATATTGAAAACAAAGAGTTTTCCGCCATCGTTTTGTAGAAAGAAACTCCCCAAACTTTTTGAATGGTAGAAAGCGATCAAGTTCTGAATTGAATGAGAGAAAAAGAGATGGTTATGATAGATGGGAACGAGAGTAGGTAATTGGACTAAAGTTAATTGTCTGAAATGAATTAGAGGACAGGTTGCCAAATTTTATTATCACTCTCACTTAAATGAATCAGTAGCAGTGCTACTAGCAATCACAGTAGATTACATCATCACATCGGTCCTTCCATGAGTTCTTGCTATATCGGCCCTTTCTAGCCTCACTTCTAAGAAAAGAAAGATAATGAGCAGGGAGATCTGGAAAGAGAGCCTCCTGAATGTGAATTGAAAAAGTTTGTTGCAGTGTGTGTGATATCAAACAGCTTTTTGTCCCCAAACAAAGGCCACCATGTCTTTTTCTGACTGGGCATTGTATGGGGAAAAAATAGCCAAAGAGGTCAGAGCAGGTAAGGATAAAATGATTCTGCTTTATTAAAATCATACAAGATGCTTAATAAGATAACAAGTTAGACATGACAGGTTTGGAAAACAGCAGCCGTGTTTTGTATTCCTAATAAAGGACTCAAATATCCTAGTTAATGATATCTTCAAACTTGCTATGAAAATCTGCTAGCACACATTAATAAATTCATGTTATTTCTACATTTTATTTTCATTGAGGCGTTGGCTGCCCCCTCATGTAGGTCATTTTGGCTTCTTTTACTCATAATTGTGGTCCTGTCAATATGGTTTTAATAATCATATTAAAATAGATTTAATATACTAATTTTCTGGAGGGAGTTAAGTTTAGGTTTAAAGAATCTAATTACATCATTAGCCTAGGTATAAAACACTGATGTCCTTATTGGAAATTCCCCACTCATGACTCAAAAAAAAAATGTGTGTGTGTGTGTATATTGACACAGTGGCTTCTCCTTGAAGGCACGTCTATATCTTATTTGAGTACACAGTGACTAGACCACAGACATCTGCAGCACTGATACATGTGGATACTTGCTACATGACGATGCTCTTCTTCTGTGGAAACTTAACTGTAGCCCAGCAATGTTAATAAACTGGAATTTTACTTTCTATATCTCCTCTGAATTGCCCCTTGATATAGGCTGTCTTCACTGTATTTCCTTTCTCTTTATTTTCCAAACCCTTTGTCACCTACACCTTACCCCTTCTGGTCCACCAGTCTCTTCACTCTTCTGAAGCCTGGGCTCTTGCCTTTGCCAGAGATGTTGAGACTTCTTTCTTTTTAATCTTTGTCTTCTTTCTGCTTGGCCACACTGGACACATTCGTTTATCACCTCTGCTAGGTCTAAAGCAGCACTGAAAAAGAAATATGACCTTTCTTTATTTTTTTCTTTTTTTTCTTTTCTCTATGAGTGCTTGCATTGACTTGGACTCTATTTCCATTACTTGATGAAGATGGAGATTACACACACACACTCATTACTACACACACACACACACACACACACACACACACACACAGCATACAAAATCCATTGGTTCTGTTTGTCAATATCTGGATGATTAGGAGGTTTCTAGGCTCCTCTGAAGATGTAAATACAAATAATTAACAATAATCACCACTTCTATGTTTATTGGAAACCTCTCTTCAAGACCTTTTTAAAGTTTTTTTTTTTTTCCAATCAACACACTCAACACACACTTTTGTAGTCAGATTTTGACTATTGTTGTTTAATAACCCTATAGTGTGTGTGTGTGTGTGTGTGTGTGTGTGTGTATATATATGCACACACACACACACACACACACACACACACACACACACACACACTAAAATGTATTTGAAATACATTTATTTCTATGTATACTAGCCAAACTAAATTTACATGTTTATGCACTACTTAAAAACCCCTGTAATTGTACTTTAGTATACTAAACTGGTATACTTAAAATCTGCTAACTTGAAACAAATTTTTGTACTTATTGCAACTTTGAATTGTGAGGGGAAGTATTTCGTCTAACTAAAGATATACTATAAATAGTATTTTTGATTGTGCTAGTGGAACTATTACAAGTATATTTTTAGGTACACTTTAAATATCTTGCATTTCTCAGAATCGATATTAGTTCAAAGATTACAACCTCTTCAATAAAGTGAGCATAGAACACATTTCAGGCTTACCTCTAATATTAATATTGTGCAAGTAGTACTTCTCACTAATCAAGTTAAATTATGATTGTTTATCTGGATATGTCAGAAAATGTTAATAGATTTGAACTACTTAGTATGATATAAATGTATTTTAATTATATTACTTTTTTTACTAGGGAAAATATGACATGATGATGTTCCACCACATCTCAAATGATGCACTGTTATTATACTGTTTATAAAACGATTGTTATGGAAATCACAATTTAAACAAGGTTTTTTTTTTATAATCTAGCGCTAAATTACCAAAATTACAGCTTAATAATAAAACTAAAACGTATATATGTGTGTGTGTGTGTGTGTGTGTGTGTGTGTGTGTATTATTATTAATCATCTAATATTCAATGTGTGTGTGTGTGTGTGTGTGTGTGGTTTTATACACATATATATGTATATTTTGGGTGGTTGGCTTAGTGTTATGTTGGGAATCATTATTACATTCTTATACCTTGTTCTTTAATATTTTGAATTGTTTTTTAGCTTTATTTTTTTATTTTTCATTTAAATAAAAGTTAAGTTTTGAAATTTTGTTGTATGCATTTGTCATTTTTTTTTTTATTTCTTTATTTAAAAAATGTGTATAGGTAGTATTTATAACTTGTTTTAGCTTTTTAGTTTTGATCTGTTTTTTAGTTGTTTTAAATAATTACAAATTGATTGCTTCTATTGTCCACATTTGTAAGTCGCTTTGGGATAAAAAGTAAATTGATAATGATCGCTACAATATATATATATATATATATATATATATATATATATATATATATATATATATATATATATATATATATTTTTTATATATATATATATATAAAGTTAAAAGCATATTTTACAATTGAAATACAAACATAGATGACTAAATAAACTTAAAAGAAAACATGTTTCCATGGAAATGAACTGAAATAAAATATGTTTCATAATTATTGTTTTTTTTTTAATTTCAGTTTTAATAAATTAGAACTAAATAGAAGTATTGAAAAAACAAAAGCACAAAATTGCTAAAATTAAAAACTAAAATATAAAATTAAAATCTAATTGTTAATAAATACTATAATAGTATTCAAATAACACTAAAAACAGCAAACAAAATATTGCACTCAAGTGATATTAAGCTGATTTTTTCTTGTTTTCATCACACATCACATCACAATTTTTAATCTCAGGCTCTTCACTGATGTCATGGTAAACTACTACACTAACTGGACAGACTAGAGACCTGGGGCCTGGGACATGTTAAAATAAATAAAATCCAAACATTCAAGATAGAGAAACAGTAGTTCCATTTCAGTTGTAATGTAATCTTCATAATACAAAAGGAAATAAATAAATAAACAAATAAATAACTGTGTCCAGCGTAAAGTAACTATTTGAGGTGGGTAAACCTGAACAATTTATCTCTCTTTGTCTCTAAATAACACCAAGAAACATCCCCTTGCCACTTAGAGCACTTATTTATAATGGGCTACCTTGTGAACCCAACACTCCTATAGAGTATCTATGCTTGATAATGGAGCAATGAAGGAGTAGTGAGGGAGTAAACTAATGAGCTGTGAATTAGCTCATCAAAGAGAGGCTTCTTGTATGCACCTTTTAGCAAAACTCCCAACAAAACAATATACACGATGATTATAGTTACAGGCGACACTAATTCCAGTTGGGAACAAGCTCTACCAAGAAGTTCAAGGTTTTTTTTTTATAACTCCTAAACCTATGCATGGACCTCAACACCTATGCTCAGCTGAAAGGGAAGAGTTAGCATCTCCAGGCACTGCATTACTTGAGCCGGGTTGCCGCAGGAAAATACTATTAAAGTTTCCCGTGAGTAGCCACCCATTTTTTAAAAGCCTCAGTACTGGTTTGAACCACCTATGATAATGGCAAGAGCAGCTAAGGTTAAAACCCCCCTTTTACAGGAGCAGGGACTCTTATATCATCAGGGTCTCATGAAATCTGACTCATTTTCTGTTATTATCAGAATTTGGACATTTTAAGTAACAGAGCCACTTATCGACAGAAGCAGTCAGAAAGTGCAAAAAAGACTAATTGAGAGAAAATCTGGGAGTGCTTGCTTTCAAGGAAAATGAGCATCAAAGGTTGATCACAAGATGTGTGTGCAGGTGAAATATGAAGTGACAGAGTACTAATCACTCTGGCATTTAGCCATGAAAGCCAATGGGGTATATCAAAGTTTTAGAAAAGCCACTGCATGTGATTAGAACCTTGTCTCCTGAGTTCTTGCTCATTTTTCTTCCTGATTTTGGAAAGAATAATGTAACTTCACGACTGATTGCTCTTTTTTTTCCTGCTCCCCCATCAAAATATGTGCCCATCATAATCCCGCCTCAATGTGACCAGACGCAGGAGAATAACTGAGAAGGTATTTTTTACCAACTAGCCTTGTCATATATATATATATATATATATATATATATATATATATATATATATATATATATATATATATATATCTCTATGTGAAATACTATACTTATCCCCCTTTTTCTACACCCCTGAAGCTTTATGTAAATTATGCAACTTCTGTTTACACTGTAAACAATTAGCAAAATGTTCACTCCATGAATGCAATAATAAACATTTTCAAGAACTGTACAATGAGGGGGTGACATTATTTTACTCAACCTTCCACCATTGATATTTAAAAGAACTCCTGATGATCCTCCTCATATCCGCAGCAATATTACAGACATGTCAAATATCATTATAGTAATATTGTCATGGTCATGTCGAGGAAGGCACACGAAGACTACGATTAATTCAACAAGTAGTTTAATAGTATCCAGGCAGAAGATAATCCACATAGACAAGGGACTGACACACACCAATTCAAACGTAATAACGGACATAGACTAGAACCAAAGAGTGGGCTTAAATAAGGCAGGCAGCTGATGACAAACAGGTGATGTGAAAAACTAATGAGCATTAATGAATCAATGAACTAAACGAGAGCACAGAAGAACCAAACAGACCAGATGACTAAACAAAGTGAAAACACAACAAAAGAGTTCATAACTGTTACAAATATATGTGTATATTTTGTAACAATTGCATTTTATAGCATCCATGTGAAAACAAACCTGGAAAGAGACATGAGGATTTAGTGCATTCCAGGGAATTATTCATGGTTTATATCATAAAATAAATCAGCAGAGCAGACCACAAATGTACAGTGTGTTGTATTTTGAAATTTGTTTACTTACAGCAGCATACAAATGAAACATGGAAATAATCAGAAGCAAAATAATGCAGCAGGCTGGAAAGAGATATTCTATAGATATTGCTGTTACATCACGTCACATTAATATACCAAACGTAATGTTATTCTTCTGAATTCTGAATACAGAAAATGATTCAAAATGTCCTGATGGATAAGGATTATTTGTAGTTCAATATTATGATTTGAAATGATTGTTGCAGTCCAAAACAGAAGTGCCTCCCATAATTCAAAATGCAGTAGGCTCATTCTGAAAACGGTGGATACCGCCATAACCATTTCAAAAAAGTAGTATGCTACAGTATTTTGTAGCAATACAACCTGTAATACAGATAGGTATTTAAGAAAGTTGAAATACCCATTTTAAATGGTGTACTGCACCATGAGCAGTATAGTATTATGAACATTGTCTGTATATGAATCATAACATTTTGATTCAGATTAAAACCCTAAACATAAATCTCACTCACATGGTATCGAAATTTGGTCACACTTTATTTTAAAGTCCAATTCTTGCCATTAACAAACCATTAACTATGACTTTTGCCTGGGTAAATTCCTAATTTGCTGCTTATTAATATTTAGTAAATTAATTGTTAAGTTTAGGTATTGGGATTCGGGATGTAGAATATGCTCAGCCAATGAACAGCAAATAATAAACAGACATTATGTTAATGATAGGCACGCTAATAAGCAACTAGTTAATAGTAAGAATTGGCAAATATACTAAAGTATTACTTGATTTAAGTATTTTTTTCTTTTCTTTTTTCTTCAGTTTTTGAGTGGGTAAGCAGCAAAGTTTGCAAGTCTGGTACAAAGTTTGTACTTAGTGCAAATTAAATATTAAATATCAGATCAAAGACAAACGCAAGTGAGTTTCTGTGAAACATCTGGTGTTTGTGACTACACAGATTACTAAGAGAAAAATTAGTGCAAATGACAGCTGTCTGGAATATCTGGAAAAAAGGGGGGGGGGGGGGGGGGGGGACCATAGGAATTTTGGGCACAAACAAAATAAATTGATTTTTTTTTTGAAAATATAAATAAAGGGAAGCGTCATTAGATTGATCATTTCCCCAAAGCACAGTTTACCTTCTCGAGATAATCTGGTATGGAAATGGCTAGAAACTAATAGAAAAATTCTATCTGGTGCAACTGTGAGCTAAATTGTCCCTACATGTCATTACTAACCAATGATGGGGAGAGGATTCTTATCTCCTGCCTATAGTTGGTGAGTGCTGGCATAACCTCGCAGTAATGGAATGTCTGATGGAATGCACTTAAACAGCCTTCCACAAGCAGGCTTGGAACAGTAGAAGGCTATCGACTACACCAAGGACTGGATTTGACAGCTCCTAACCTTCAGAAATCTTCACCTAGCCAAAGATCATGCTTTTGCTCTAAAAGAAAAACACCTTTACTAGTACCAAACGAAAAATACACCAGTTTCACTGTTACTGAGTTATGTGTCCCATTGATTTTCCCATCGCAGACCAGCATTTTGCATTTATCTGCCACATTGCATGAGATAAAAAAAATGCAAGCTGCTCTCCAAAGATGGAATGCATTACACTATACAATTATGTTATCAATAGCCATTTACTTCTATGAGAAAAGCTAGGTTTCTCTAATAACAACTGCAAATCATAAAGGTGTTCATATGAACCCAGACCGGGTTCAGAAAACCATTTTAACATCAACCAAATTATGACGTCAAACACAGTGGAGTCGGTACCAAAAACTGTAGTGTAAAAAGTGTCCACTCTTAACTGTTAAGTGCATGTTGTTCTGCATCTTCAATATTAATGGAGAACTTTATGATTTTAATCGCTTGCTTTGACTGATTGTGTTTCAGAAGTTCGACCCAATGCTCTTTCTTTCTACACATTGCACCTGCTGTCATATTTTGAGCTGTGCACAAATGTACAGACTCCCCAGCTCTGTCTCTGCAGACAGGAACAGATTTTGAATGCCAAGCAATTACCTTTTTAGGGTGTTAACTTGTGAGAAACAAATGTTGTCCCCCTGGCTCCTCGTGCTTAATTGTTCAGATTTTTGCTTTTCATCCTTATTTCCCAGTTCAAGGTTTCCTTATTCACTCTTGTTCTTAGAATTCAGTGAAGCAATGAAAAAAAAATGTTACAGTAGTTTGTCTAACATAAACTAGTCCTTGATTGCATCTGAATTACTGTACTTTCACAAAATGTACTCAATTCCATAAAAACATATTTTTGAAATTGATAAAGTACACAGTAGGTGTGTGTAGTATATATAGCAGACTCCTGACTCATTATATCCACCATTGACCTTTTGACCTCTCTGTGAAGCAGCTGGGTTGCTGGGCCACCATCAGTCCTGTGTGTAAAAGTTCGCAAAATGACTTACATTTTTCAGTCATAATTACCACTGAAAGGGAGAACCGTGAAAAAGGGGAGAAAATGGGGAGTGTCCATCGGAAAAAAACAGTAGGGAAGAAGCGACAGTGCAAAAAGGCGGACAAAACCATAAGATATCTCAGCGGTGGCGCTAAAGCAGAAAATATACCTTTGGGAATCAACAAAAGAAAAGCGGAGCACAAAAATAGGGAGGAAGTGGTGGAAGAGATAAGGGGTAGGGATTTATTCCCAGTGCAGGAGGAGTAAGAAAATAAGGGACGAGGCACGGGGCAAAGCGGCAGGGCACGAAAGGCGTGACACATAAAACAAACCAGTAAAAAGAACATGGAGAGAGCAATACACATGCTAAAAACAAAAGCCACCAATGGGGACACAGACGACACACAATATGGGTTCATTCACAATTCCAACCCTGTTAAAAAACCGACAGAGAATCAAGGAAACGTCTGATATCCAGCTGGCAAACTATTCCATAGTTGTTGTGGAGGCCCTCACTGCAAGATGCCCTAGTTTCGGTGGGGGTATTTCAATCTAGCTCTAAGAAACTGACAGCAATTCATTAAAGTGGATCGAAGACATCTCCCTCTGTGTACGGTTTTCAAATTTCATTTAAATACAAAGAGGCCAAGCCAATAGTAGAGCTGTTAGCATGTCAAAAAAGAATTCGGATTCCCAAGTCAATCCTAAACGATAAAACAGGTAACCAATGTAAGAGAAGCTAAAACAGGTGTGATATATGATGATATAAACTTTCTCACTTTGTATGCAAAAGTCGCCAGCTGGCAGCATTCTGTACTAATTTGCACGAGCCCTGTGATAAATTACTATGGTTCCACTCAAAGAAAAAAAGCGCATTGGCTAAGTAATCAATGACGCCTAGAAATAAAAGTTTCAGTTGTTGGGGGATAAGAATCGCTCTGTATCATTAAAATTTAAAAGATGAATGAACGTTTCTCTCAATCTTAGATGATAGCTTAACCTGAGAAAATCGAATAGATTGACCACAAACTATGCTTGAACATGGAATTCAAAGCTTAAAATTTGTTACTCAACAATAAATACTCAAATGTCGTGACTCACCTGAACACAACTGGTTATTTTTTAGGAAAAACCCTCGATTAGGGGTAGCATAGGCTTGATCTGAGTTCGACTTGGACCGGCTCTGACGCATATATCCATTAGGTGATCCTCTTCGCCTACTTAACTACTATGTTCAAGACTGGTTAATACTACTGATTGTCAAAATTAGTTCAAATTCATTAACTTAAGTAGACGTATAAATACTAGTGTCTTAAAAAGACTTTTTTAGACGTTGACGTAATCACTCAATCTTTTTAAAACTAAAGTAAAAGATGTAAAGGGTACTGGGTGTTCACAATTATAAAATCGAGTGACTAAATAGTAATTCAAGGGAACCAAATATTAGATCATGCTGCCTATTCGCGTATTTGCGTACATTAGGGAACGCATTAGTAATTTGAGCGCAAACCGGCATTAAGCCACTATTTTTTCTTAGCTAGCATGCTATGTAGCGGGGCTTCTGAACCTACATAGCCTAAAAGGTTCTCAGTTAGGAAAATCGCTCATACGGTTGAGACAAAAATTATGGGATGCATCTAGGGCCTAGCCCTGTTTCATCCGCATATAGTGCCCCTTTCAAATTAAACGCGACTTTAGTCCAAGGCAAATACATAAAGAACTAGAGATATTAGAGTAGTTGCCAATAAGTATTGTTATGGTGGAAAAAGTCAAACTTCAGAGGCATGTCATCAATAACCTTGAATGGAATGTAAATGTACATCCAAGCTTAGCTGCAGGACTCTGTGAGGGCAATGGACAAGAAAATTGGTGTACAATGGGCAGGCTTAGTAACAGTTACTCTTGTATGGTTGTCTATATACAATAAACATTAGTGCTGTAAAAATGAATGATTAATCCAAGTGATTAATCAAAAAATAAAAATGAAAAATAACGGTAACGAGTTACAAAGTTGGTATAGCCTACTTATCACAACATTGTCAATCGCGTTGTCAATCACAAACGCTAATTTATTCAAATGTCTCGCTACCGAACTACCTACAGTCGCTACATTTTCGGGAGAAGAAGATCGCAGAATCACCCTCTCATTTGTCATAAATGACGCAACGTCAGTAGAACTAAACTTTTAAGAAATATCCTAACAATCGTTTTTGTTTGTTGTAATAGGATCACCCGATGAACACGAGTGGGCTACTCCGTGCCTAGCGTTGAGAGTATGATCCGTGTATCTTGTGTCTGTGCAGAGAGATGCGATGAGACCGATTGCGCTTAAGCTATAGCCAACTACTAGGATGTCGGAAGTATATGTATTCTACTGTACTCATCTCAGATACCACCCTTACTCACAGCTAATCTGCCCCCCCCTGTCCTGCAGTTCCTGAAATTCCCTTCTAGTTTTCCCGCTCGGCCACGGCCCCCTCTTCCCCTTTCTTTTTGTGCCCTGTGCCCCTTCATCTCCCGTTTGTCCCCCACCCCTCCTTTTCTTTCCTGTGTTCTTTTCGCTCTCTTTGTTTGTATTGTCCAGTTTGCTGCGCTCTGTCGTTCTCCCCCGCGCCTGGTACCCGGGCTTCTCCTGCCGCTGCCTACTCGCCTGTGCTTCTACGCCGGCTCCTTCCCCCGACACCGTCCCCGCCCCTCTTTTTCCATCTGTCGCTCCGCCGTCGTTCGCCCCATGCCTGCTGCCCGATCTCGTCTTTGCCTTCTTCTCTCACTTTCCCTTCTCTGTCCTGCTCGCCCCCCTGTCTCCTGGCGTTCGCCTCCGCTCTTCCCTATTGTCCCTCACGGCATGCCCCCCCTCCTTCACCCCCTCGCCGCCGTCCGTTCGTCCCCCCCCTTTTCTTACGGTCCCGCGCTTGTCCTTGCAGACTTGCCCCCTTGTTGTTCACCATCGCCTGCCGGGGCTCTGGGGGGTGCCTCCTTCCTGTTTCCTGGTCCCCCCCGTTCCCGTCTCCCTCCCGTTACGCGAGTCTTGGTGACCCTCTTGCCCCCTTTTGCTTGAGCTCTTTCTCTTTACTCTGATAACTTTCAACGGGCACGCCTCCCGATGTTTCCCTCACCTCCTCCCTACACCTCCCCCCTCTGTTCTCCCTTTCCCTGTCCTCGTCCCGGAGGCGCGATTTATCTGGATAGTTTTTTTTTTTTTTGAATGATGACAAGCCGCGAAGCAAAACAAGGCGAAATTAAATAGCAGTAACGAACCTATTTTTAAAATGTAACGAGTAGAAAGTTAAGATAAATTGGGTGAAAATGTAAGGAGTAGAAGTGTTAAAAAAGTCGGCTGAAAAATCATTTACTCAGTTAAAGTCTAGATACCCAAAATTTCTACTAGGTACGAAGTATTTGTACTTCGTTAATTGACACCTCGTTGTTCAACATCAGAATGATCGGGCTCTTGATTCAAACTTACTGTCTTTACCCAAAAGTCTACAACGTTTTTATCGAGAGTCTTGTGAAATATTGACCACTTTATTGATCATCCATTACTGAAATTGAAAACTTGAAATCACATTTAATAAATAAATAAAATTAAAATCACCCAACAATGTTACATTTACTGTCCATCGTCTACTCTCTTTAGACACTACGTACGTCACTCCATGCAACAACAAACAAAGTATTTAAAAATACTTTAAAGATTTAACTCTTCATGTTCCACAGAAGTAAGTAATTCTGGCAACACATTGATTGTAAATCAGTCAAGTCTGCTTTTTCAATTTTTCCACATGCCTACAAGTACATACATTACAGAGAATTGAAATTTTTTGGCGTACTCTCAGACCCTTGGTGCATACAGCGCACACTAAAAGCTCGTAGCTCAGAGAGCGATGAAATACAGCAATAAAATAATAAAAGACAAAGTACAACTAACCACAAAAAAACACAACATAGTTCAATGTAAAAAGAACGAGATAAGTAAAGTAGCAAAGGCACATGGCAGTCAGAGTGCAAACCAGTTGTCGCAAGTAAACAGCACCGATTAAAATTTGTAGTGCAAAAGAGCTTATTTAGCTGGTTTAAAGTTTAGTGCTGAATGAGGGTAGTGAGCAGACCAATGCTGTACAAAAGTGTCTGGTTACAGGCCCAGATGATTGTGAGAGCTGGTGGGGGAGGGGGTGGGTGAGGTTCAGAGTTCAATGGTTGCATGGGGAAAGGGGGGGGGGTGGTGGGGTGGAGACGCCGCAAGTCCTCCTCCTGGATGGCAGCAGACTGAAGAAGCTGTGTGAGGGTGTGTGGTGATCACCTGCGAGGCAGAGGGCTTACGGGTGAGACGGTTTCCATAAATGTCCTGGAGGGAGGGGAGAGACACCAACAATCTTCTCAGCTGCTCTCACTATGCGTTGAAGAGTCTTCCGGCAGGATGGGTTGCAGGCACCATACCACACAGTAATGCAGCTAGTCAGGATGTTCTCGATGGTGCCTCTGTAGAAAGTGCACTTGATGGGGGCCGGGGCTCTGGCTCTTCTCAGTTTGCGGAGGAAGTAGAGACGCTGCTGTGCTTTCTTGGCCAGTGCTGCCGTGTTGTCGGTCCAGGAGAGGTCCTCTTTGACAACAATCTCCTTCATCTTCTCCACGTTCAGAGAGAGATTGTTGTCACTGCACCACCCGGCCCGG
>NC_056619.1:11740014-11740463 GCF_018340385.1 Cyprinus carpio | reverse complement strand
GGTAACGAAGTATTTGTACTTCATTACTTGACACCTCTGTTGTTCATACATCAGACTGATCGGGCTCTTGAATTCAACTTACTGTTTCTTACACAAAGTCTACTAAAGTTATACGAGAGTCTTGTGAAATATTGACCACTTTTATGATACATCATTACTGAAATTTGAAAACTTGAAATCACATTTAATAAATAAATAAATAAAATCACCCCAAAAATGTTATCATTTACTGTCATCGTTTACTCTCTTTAGACACTACTTACTCACTTCCATGCAACACAAAAGTCTTTAAAAATCTTTAAAATTTACTCTTTCATGTTCCACAGAAGTAAGTACATCTCTGGAACAACATGATTGTAAATCAAGTCAAGTCTGCTTTATTGTCAATTTTTCCACATGTACAGTACATATATACAGAAAATTGAAATTGCAAGTCAAGTCTGCTTTAT